>NW_019397168.1:0-80485 GCF_000591075.1 Eurytemora carolleeae
TGAAGTATTTGATTCAGTTTTATTGTTGTACAGTATACACTGTACATATACCGGTTTACAATCAGGATTCTACGTATATAATTTATCCTTCTCCAGGGTCCCTGCAGTACAGTAAGGAGCGGGGGGAGAGAGAATATTCACACATTATGTTCAATTTCTTATGTATTGTACAGCTTGTACAACATGTAAAGAATTGTCTAATATTGACTGCACTTCATACAAGTATTCAATTATAATAAAACGCGAAGCTGTTCAACCTATTAATCATCTGGTTTTACAGAAATTATTCGCTTTTTGGACCATGAAGATACAGTGATAACCAGAAAACTGTAGATTAGGAAGACGATATTAAGACAAAACTGAAGTGTATTTGATGTTGTTACAAAGCAACCAGCTTTTCCAGTAAGTTTATATCAATTATTAAGTAAAATGGGGTCTGTTTACGCTGCACACTTGCTGTGTCTCATGCTCAATTGTCTATTTAAAGTTATAACTTTAGTATAAAAAGCGACTTCCTATTCCAGAGTGTTCTGGTTATCCCTGTTCATCTATTTATATAAAGTAGCATATCTCTGTATGTCTGTATGTTTGTATGGATGTCCGATCATAACTCTGATACCCCTGGGTTAATTTACCTAGCTCTCAGTGTCACCATCAGGAATTTTCTTAAATTGGTTTTAAAGTTCTAAGTTGATTTGATCAACTTTAAAAGGGAAAACTCCAGGCAACACTGGGTTCCCAAGCTAGTTTTCGGATACAATTGTATTAAAGAAAGCTCAATCCAACTATATATGGTTAAAATTCGTCTGTCGTCTATAGTTCACGAAGTTAAATAAAAAAGTTTCCTTAATTTTGGATTTCTGAATTCAGAAAAAGTGTTATTAGAATCTTTCCATGGACGTATACAGGATTTTTTTTTCAATGGGGGGCTTAAGTTTTTTCTTTCTTGGTGAAGGGGGGGTGGCTAAGTCACATTAGCCTTGCCCCCCCCCCTGCCAACGCCTCTGAATTTATAATTGTCGTCTCTAGTACTTTTTTTAAAACTTAAAATGTCATTATATTGATATTTTAATTTGAATCTAATCGATCTTTTAAATATGTATTAAACATTTATTGAATTTTAAACAGTTACAGTACAGGATTACTCGCTAAGGATAAGATTGCAAAGACGACCTGTAACTCTGAAAATACAATGATTCTAAAATTAAGTCGTTTAAAACTGACTTATTGATTTAAAAAAGACAGAAATAAGTTAACAGTTGCAGGGAATAATGAATATAAGGAAACAGACAGTATAAATTCCGTGCAGTAGTCTCTTAAGGCTTATCCTATTTGGGTAACCCTGTATACTTTATACACCATAAACTAAAAGATGCAGGTTCTGACGAATAAACGTTATTATGATTGTAATGAAGTTACTTTTTCTATCATAAAGCAAAGACATTTTTGATAGCTCTCCAGATTTGTGTAAACTTGGTTACAAACTAAAATGTGACAGTTCAAGAGTAAAAGAAGCTATGTAGACGACAATCACTGTTAAAAATGAATACCTGAAACTTCTGGTATTGAAGCTTGCAGACAATGTCTGATTATACCGTAGATCCTGGCAGCTGGGTGGGTGGGGTCCAGCTTCGCGAAAATCCGCGAATGTTTGCAATTATTTTATCACCCTCGTACCATTATACACAATGAAACACCCACATCTACTACTCCAGTTTCAGTACTTGCCAACTTCTACTCTTAGGAGAGCATGGATCTAATTATATCAGGCTACTTAAAGCTGACCAAGGTTATAATGCAAGGAAAGTCATTTCAGAGGTGTACACATCTTTTGTACTGGAGTGTACTGTATCTGGGCGGTAATGTAAACACAAGACGGATGTCGAAGCCTGACATGGGATCCATCTTTCACATAAAAAAAATCAATGAAATATTCTGGTCATAGGAAACTATTATGTGAATTATCAAAATTATCAAAATTTAATACTTTTAACCTTTCGGATACTAAACAAACACTGATGCATATATTCTTATTTACAAATTCCGCCCAGAGAGAACTGGTTTCAATATGTACGCAGAGGATACGCAACTGCAATTAACTTTCCTTGCATTAGTACCTTGAAGCTGACCATGTATTTTCCATTTCGCCTTTTTAGAAGCTCAACGAAAATCCAAAAAAATTTAATATATTACTGAATTGCAATATCTAAAAAAATTATATTATTAAACTATGTAAAACGAAAACTGTGAAAAATGATGCTCAACATCTATATATAAATTTAGCTTGTCTGTCTGGGTGTTTGTTTGTTTGTCTGTTTGTTCCTATCCAATAAACGTCAAAACGGTTGAACCGATCGGGGGGACCTCACGTGACCCCATGGAAGGTTATGAATGATCAAAATCTAAAAATTTGTGTTTATGAGTCTTTTTTGTGTACAATTTTAAAAATGCGCGAAAAAAAAATTATGAAATCCGCAAATTTTTTGTTTGTTTTTGTTTTATACTGGACAAAGAGAAGATGTTTAGAGAAAAATTCACAATTAAAAGCCTAGAAACATTGAAAAAAGTATGGGTAGAGGGGTGTATTATTTCGACAATAAGATGTAACGTATGGTGTGATTTTTATTAAGAAGAACTTTTTGTTCAATAAAGTTAAATTCGATTTTTAGTTTGTAAAAACAGGCGGTTTTTGGTCAGACATATTTTTAACAAGATCAGAAGGTTATGTAGGATGTAAAATTTAGTACCATTTCATAATAATATAGGTTGGAAAGAATGAAGGGGGGGGATGTTATGGCTGTATTTTTGTAGGTCGGCTATTTTGTTGAGAGGCTATTAAGTTGAATTTTAAAGATTTGTTTTGATTGGTTTTCAATCTTTTGCTAAAATACAAAACTATCCCACCGTATGATCTGTATTCAATATTCAGATTTGATTTCTGCATTTCAAAATATTCTTCTCTATAAATTCTAATCAGCATTCAACACAGATTGGAGATAACCTTGAGAAAATTTAAATCATAGGTTTAAAACTAGGTTTCAGGAGATTTAGCCGTTCAGTTTTTTTTCTTGGTTACTTTCCTAGACAATATCTAGGATCAAGGTTGTATATTCTCCCTCCTTCATTATATCTAGGATCTAGGTTGTGTGTTCTCCGTCCTAGATTATATCTAGTATCTAGGTTGTATATTCTCCCTCCTAGATTATATCTAGGATCTAGGTTGTATATTCTCCCTCCTAGATTATATCTAGGATCTAGGTTGTATATTCTCCCTCATAGATTATATCTAGGATCTAGGTTGTGTGTTCTCCGTCCTAGACTTTATCTAAGATCTAGGTTGTGTATTCTCCATCGTAGAGTGTTCTATCTAGGATCTTGGTTGCAGTATTCTCCATCATAGCTAGACTATATACTAGACTCTAGGGAACCCAGGGTACAGGTTGCAGTATTCTCCGTCTTAGCTGTAGACTATACTAGACTCTAGGGAACCCAGGATACAGGTTGCAGTATTCTCCATCATAGCTTGACTATACACTAGACTCTAGGGAATCTAAGATACAGGTTGCAGTATTCTCCGTCCTAGCTAGACTATACTAGACTCTAGGAAACCTAGGATACAGGTTGCAGTATTCTCCATCATAGCTAGACTATACACTAGACTCTAGGGAATCTAAGATACAGGTTGCAGTATTCTCCGTCCTAGCTAGACTATACTGGACTAGCTAGGAAACCTAGGATACAGGTTGCAGTATTCTCCATCATAGCTAGACTATAGTAGACTCTAGGAAACCTAGGATACAGGTTGCAGTATTCTCCGTCATAGCTAGACTATACTAGACTCTGGGGAACCTAGGATACAGGTTGCAGTACTCTCCGTCCTAGCTAGACTATACTAGACTCTAGGGAACCTAGGATACAGGTTTCAGTATTCTATGTCTTAGCTATAGACTATACTAGACTCTAAGAAACCTAGGATACAGGTTGCAGTATTCTCCGTCCTAGCTAAATACTATACTAGACTCTAGGAAACCTAGGATACAGGTGTTTAATTTAAATCTTTGTCTTGTAAACTTATGGTTGTATCTTTACTAATCTATTAAAACACGCTGAGCTCGTGCTTTAAAAATCCAAGTGGGGGGGGGGGTGTCGCCCACTCAATGGGATTATCAGGAGGAGGTCTACCCCCCTCCCCCTCTTCAGTTAGAATTAAAGAAAATATTTTTGGAAAATCTATTTACTGATAACTTAAAATTCTTTCAAATTCTTTTCACTCCTTCCTCTCTACGCTTCTATTTCAACAGCAACTACAAATTCTAAATCTGTTGCAAGTTAACGCCAAATGTCAATTCAACCTGATTACTCCCTATCCTTCTTTAGTCCAGTATTCCTGATTACTCCTTAGCCTTCTTTAGTCCAGTATTCCTGATTACTCCCTATCCTTCTTTAATCCAGTATTCATGATTACTTTACTCTCTATCTTTCTTTAATCTAGTATTCCTGATTACTCCCTATATTTCTTTAATCTAGTATTCCTGGTTACTCCCTATCCTTCTTTAGTCCAGTATTCCTGATTACTCCCTATCCTTCTTTAATCCAGTATTACTGATTGCTCCCTATCCTTCTTTAATACAGTATTCCTTATTACTCCCTATCCTTCTTTAATCTAGTATTCCTGATTACTCCCTATCCTTCTTTAATCCAGTATTCCTGATTACTTTACTCCCTATCCTTCTTTAATCCAGTATTCCTGATTACTTTACTCCCTATCCTTCTATAGTCAAGTATTCCTGATTACTCACTATCTTTCTTTAATCTAGTATTCCTGAATACTCCCTATCCTTCTTTAATCCAGTATTCCGGATCACTCCCTATCTTTCTTCAATCTAGTTTTCCTGATTACTCCCCATCCATCTTTAATCTAGTATTCTTGGTTACTTATCTTTCTTTAATCTAGTATTCCTGATTACTCCCTAGTCCCTATCCTTCTTTAATCCAGTATTCCTGATCACTCCCTATCCTTCTTTAATCTAGTATTCCTGATTACTCCCTATCCTTCTTTAATAAAGTATTCCTGTTTACTCCCTATCCTTCTTTAATCCAGTATTCCTGATTACTTTACTCCCTATCCTTCTTTACTCCAGTATTCCTGATTACTCTCTATCCTTCTTTAATACTGTATTCCTGATTTCTCCCTATCCTTCTTTAGTCCAGTATTCCTGATTACTCTCTATCCTTCTTTAGTCAAGTATTCCTGATTACTTTACTCCCTATCCTTCTTTAATCAAGTATTCCTGATTACTCACTATCCTTCTTTAGTCCAGTGTTCCTGATTACTCTCTATCCTTCTTTAATTTAGTATTCCTGATTACTCTCTATCCTTCTTTAATTTAGTATTCCTGATTACTCTCTAGCCTTCTTTAATTCAGTATTCCTGATTACTCCCTATCCTTCTTAAATACAGTATTCCTGTGCACTCCCTCTCTTATTCCATGAGGAAAAGGGAATTGAGAGGAATGACTATAGCGATGACACCCCCTTCCCCCTTCTTCTACTGCAAAACCTCTAGATCCGCCTATGAGACGGATTATATTATGGATGATGTGGTCTGGATCTGGATTAGGCAAGATCAAGGTTTATATAGACATGAATTAGATAGTTACTCTCATCCTTATAATCTTTATATCAACTTGTAGAAACGTAGGTGGGCGTCGATAATATTTTTTAGGTTGGCTGGTTGGTCATTTGGTTGGTTGGTCGGTTGGTTTGTTAACTATGGATTGCAAAGTTATTTGTGGATTTGATCTTTCACTTATAGTAAACGTTTCACTGTTTGTATTTTCCTTTTGTCGGAGAGTATAGAAAAATTGACGGAGCATTGCTTTGGTTAGGAACATCTCCGGTTTTTTTTTGGTAAAGACTACTTACGGGGGGGGGTTAGAAGTAGTATTTATGGTCAACACATCTTAATACTCTTTATATCAGCCTAAAGGTTCACCAATCAATTCAAATGAAATATATTTCTATTAAAGTACTGTAGTCCCNCTTTCATCTTTATCCTTTCATCTTTATCCTTTCATCTTTATCCTTTCATCTTTATCCTTTCATCTTTATCCTTTCATCTTTATCCTTTCATCTTTATCCTTTCATCTTTATCCTTTCATCTTTATCCTTTCATCTTTATCCTTTCATCTTTATCCTTTCATCTTTATCCTTTCATCTTTATCCTTTCATCTTTATCCTTTCATCTTTATCCTTTCATCTTTATCCTTTCATCTTTATCCTTTCATCTTTATCCTTTCATCTTTATCCTTTCATCTTTATCCTTTCATATTTATCCTTTCATCTTTATACTTTCATCTTTATCCTTTCACCTTTATCCTTTCATCTTTATCCTTTCATCTTTATCCTTTCATCTTTATCCTTTCATCTTTATCCTTTCATCTTTATCCTTTCATCTTTACCCTTTCGTTCTCTTTTTATGTCATTCGTTCACATTGATCTAAAGGCTGCAAGCTGTCACTCGAAAACCGTTGAGAATTTTGTCAATTACTTTTTAAAAACATTAGTTAAAAGAAATTGTTATATAGTTCTGAAATTTAAATGTCTACGGCTGCAAAAAAGTATGTGCAAAAGCAAAGGCCATGAAGCGTTGAGACACTTGAAAATAGATGAAACTTTTTATAGCAGCATAAATCTGTTCTTGAATCTTCATTTTCCTTCTCATTATTTTTCCCATTCTTTATTTTCCTGTTTGTTTTGTTTTTCTTTTTTTCCCTTTTATTAATTGAATTCTATTCTCCTTTTCGTTAATCATTTTCTTTTTCTTCTTGCATTACCTTTTTCAGTCACACTTTTCAATTCAATTGTTTCGAAAATGGAATGGGTTTTTATTGAAAATAAACTATCAGTTTTAATTTTAGGAAAGAAGTAAATAGTGTTATTTGTAGTTATCATCGTGCTTAATACTATTTTGGAAATAGTTTCTTTAATTGATATTTGCACTCGGCACAAGATGAGTTACCAAAACGTTGATCATAATATTTGTGCCCAAACCTGACACTCAGTGTCAAGTTTGAAACATAAGCACGGTTTAGAACTTTCTTCCCTTGAAATAAGAGGTCATTGTATTAACTCTTTATAACAGTATTAATTTGGTTCGCAGTGCCATAACAGAAATATTTCTTTTTATTGAGTTTGGATTATATTTTGATTGACGTTTTAGCGATGTTTACTTTATGACACTGCTATAATGAAGTTGATCCGAAGCAAGCATGAATGATAAAGTGCACAATATTTTCATAAAATATTAATGAATGCAAAGTGTATTTAATTAACTCATTAATTATGAGAGAAATCATTAAGTTTATGATTGATAGTTTTAATACTCTGGAATATACGTTTGGTTTATGTAAATTTTCTTTTTAATGAATGTTGCACCGAATCAGAAATTTAATAAATTTCAAGTTATGAAGCAAGACTTAAAGATAAACAAAAATTTGATAAAAATGAATGAAAAATTTATACCGTGGACGAAAAATGAAATCATGAATGAAAAAAACAAATACATTTTTAATTTGTTTATCAAACACAAACAAAAAATACAAAGCTTATATTTCTTTTGAAAACTCGTCTCTATAAATGCTTAACGAAGAAGACATCTTTTTGACAGAATTTACGTTTGTTTGGGCGGAGTTAGCCTTTAGAAACCTAGGATTGGATCTAGTCCCAACCCATCTCAATAGAGTGATAACTACCCAACCATATATAGAACTCAGGGTTTATACACCCTGTAATATATAGAACTTAGGGTTTTTACATGTCCCTGTAATATATATAGAACTCAGGGATACAGTTTGTAATATATTCAAAATTATATACTTCTAGGTTGCCCATGGGATTAAAAAATCTAATTTAAAAAAATAATTTAAATTTTTTAGCCTTTGTTACCCTCGGGATACCCCTCTGTTCCCTTAAAAAATGTCATTCCATTCGGTCCAGCTGTTTAGCCGGCTATGAGGACATATATACGAATGTCTTGGTATATTAATAGACAGGTCTGCACCGAAATTAAAAGTTTTTTTTTCATAAATTCTCAAAATATTTTAATTTTTTAATTAAACCCGATTTATATTAAAAATAATTTCAGAACTTTGTGGGGAAAAAAAAAAACACTGAAAATTATTCAAATCGTTTGTAGACTTTTGATAGTAATGACAAGGATGGTTAAGAAAAAAATACTTTTCTTCTGTATTCTAATATAGATAGAATATTTCTTATCAGAATGAAAAAACTTTTTTTAAGAATAAATATTAATTAATGTTAAGCCATGCACTCAGACGCAGCAGGCGCATACAAGGAACATGTTAAAGTAGATAGAAGACTAAATGTCACGAATAAATTCAAATACCAAAGACGACTTTCAAGTCGTCTTGCTATTGTCATGTTTCGTGGGACACCCTGTATGTGACACATAATTTGTATAGTAAAAGACGATGATAAAAAGTCTTTGATTAAAAGTCGTTGAATAAAAGTTTTTAATTTTAAATAAGTCCTTGATTAAAGTCCTTGATTTTAAGTCCTTATTATAAGTATCTACCTCTCAAAAAAATTCAACATTTTTGGAAATATAAAAATAAAAACATAAAAATCAGTGAAATGTTTCTACACGAAAATGTTTGAGGGATAAAATTAAAAATGACCCACTCTATTTAGTTCTTAAATGAAGAATGAATTTTTTTTAAAATCTATTTGAATCCTTATAATTAACGACATTTGTAGACCCTCTAGGACTTTAAGTCCTTCAAAAGTAATTATTTTTTTGAATGCATTTTCGGAGTTAGATTTAGCTTTGAGCCAATTGACTCAGTTTCTATCAATCAATATATTGATTATTTTAGTCACTCATTCATTATTTCTTATTGAATTCATTCTTTCATTCATCCTTTCATCCTACATTCATTCTTTAAAATCTTCATTCTTTTAATCTGTTATGTTCTTCTTATCTATGAAATTCATTATTTTATTGAATTTTTGGCTGTTTTCATAAGTTTTCATCTTTATCCTTTCATCTTTAATTAACTTCCTGTTTACGCCCCTGCCAACAGATTAACTTCCTGTTTACGCCCCTGCCAAGAGATTTGCATCATTTCTCCGGTTATGGTGTAAAATCATTTTAACCTTGGGTTTTCAAGAGGAGAAAACACACCATACCTAGGAATTCAGAGGTGCAATTGGAGGTATTTTCGGGGGGGGGAATAATTGGTTTTCAAGAGGAGAAAACACATTTATACACCATACCTAGGAATTAAGAGGTGCAATTGGAGTATTTTCAAGGGGGGGGGATATTTGGTTTTCAAGAGGAGAAAACACATTTCCAAAATATGATTCCATTTTTAAAGAATATTAGCAAGAATATTGCTGGGTATTGACAATTTTTTTTCTTCTGTTTTTTTGTCCTGGTAAATACTTTATTTAACTTATGTTGTTACAATTTTTTGGAACGTACGATGGGGGGGCGCAATTTAGGTGTCTATGAATTGGCTCTGCACGATTTGAAGACAGAAGAGAAGGTTTCAGTTCATGTACAGGGTTACCCACAAAAGATGAAACTATAGAGACGACTATATGGAATATTCTCTACTGTCTGTTGTACAGCTTATTATATATAAACGATTTCTTGTAACTGTAGTCTGTAAACTTGTTTCTTTCTTTGTCAAATCTTTAAATAAGCCATAAAAAGGAAACAAAATGTCCAATAACATAAAACCTAAAACATAACACCCAAAAATCAAAACACCCAAGATTTCAAAATGTCCAATGTTACAAAATGTCCAAAGCAACAAAAATCCCAAATCCCAAAATGTCAAAAGTTACCAAATTGTTACAAAATGTCCAAAGTTACAAAATGTCCAAAGAGACAAAACAACCAAAATTTTCTAAAATTGTCAAAATGATATTTGGATATTTTCAAAAAAGGGGGTTTAAAGCGGGGCACAACAAAAAAAAATTTGCCCCCCTCCGTACACAAATGCTCTCCCCCTCCCTAAAATTTTTAGGGGGGGGGTGCAAGAAAAATATGTGTATTTATGCTCAAACAATAAAAAACTAACCGTACCTTAACCGGATTTAGTAATTGTCAACACATCTTATGAAATAAAAAAAGAAATCTATTCTGGTTAAAATAAATCACAATAGTAATTAATATATAATTTACATGAATAATTCATTATTCATCCATGAATTAGTACTCATGTACTCAGTAAAAAATCATGATTATGAATTTTTTTTTTTGATTCGACACATCACACAATTTATTTGCGGTGATCATGTAGGGTTAATTTTGAATAGTTAGTATTTAAGAAATTTCATACAATAAAATCCTTAATCGATCATCGGAAGAATTTATCAAAAGGCGCCTTGACAATGTTTCAATTGTGTTTTTATACTACATTACGTAAAGTTCAGTATTTGTGAAAATAAATAAATAGCCATGAATATGCGGGATCAGTTTTAAAGAGAAGAGTTCCATATAATCATTTTATTAAAAAACTAAATATCTGCAACATTCCATTATCAGAAAGTGAAGAATACGACATTTGATGAATTCTGTCGATGTAATTATTCGAGTTATTATATAATGGTTTCACTGTAACAGAACTGAAAATATCTAAAAATACTTCATAAACCACTTTTTCCTTTCCCATTAATTCATGAATCGTATATTTCAAAGCAGGGTGGACTTCTGCCCCCCCTAGTTGCGCGCTTGGTTGCCCCCCCCCCCTCCGTACGTATTCGTCAAAATTTAAGCATTTTAATTTAGAGTTGAAAGGATTGTGGTACGGCTGTAATTGATTTTGAAAGAATTCAAAATGACATCTAAAATATTTGCAAAAAATACAACACACAAATAGAGTTCTTAAATAATAATTAATTAAGTATTGACTTAATTTCTAGAATTTAAAGGGTCACCCTGTTGAGTAATTGATCAGCTGACTAGAGAGAGTTTCATCCAAACCAAACCAACTTTATGTTTTTATTCTTTCCTCACGGCTCACTCAGTTAAAGCCGGAGAATTGTTCGACTGGCTTTGGTTATTTTGTGTTAATAGTTAAAAGGTAAGGATGTAGGATATAATAATAAGATTAATGGAATTGTTGAGTCCTCCCTTTTTCATGATTATTGTGTAAAATCTGCCGTCAAAATTAATGTAATTACTTTTAAGATATAAAATATAGAATTACCATATAATAGTCTAAATAGTAGTAAAAGGAGAACATACGTAGATATGACCAAATGATATATTGTAGATAATTACCCCCTCTTCCCCTCCTAAAACATTTAAACTTAACACTTTGATTTAAATAAATTTCAATACAAGCCTAAAAATACATATATATATATATATATACTGTACAGTTGGTTAAGAAAAATAACATTCTTGCGCCAAGCGCTGCGACTAGGAAAAATCTAGGGGTTGAAAGGGGTCCGAGCGCTGGGGGTAGGACAAACTAGGGGACTACTTAGCCCATGCCTCTAGGGCATTAAAGGGGGACATCCTGGTAACTTCCTCGAGAACGATTTTTGGACCCCGCCCCCAACAAAGAGAACATGTTTACAATTAATTCAGAAGATGGGCGCGAAGCGCCCTCTAAGGCTAGAAAGAAGGGCGCGAAGCGCCTTGAATTTCTAGTATGTATATATTTTTTTGTCCGTGAATCGGAATTTACATCCACAATTCTAAACTATGGATTTTAAAAATTTTCAGGGGAGTATTTTTCTCGGAAAGTTATTTTTCCTCCATAAGTTATATTTTTTGCTTAGAATTTTATTTGTCTGATTTTGAAAAAAATGATTTTTATGAGGGAAAAATAATTTCTGGGTTTAAGTTTCAACAAGAATAAAATTTAAAACAAACTTGAAAACAAAACCAATTAAATAAAATATTTAAATTTTAGATGCGTCTCCGAGCGGACCGAGGCAAAGAAGCTTAACAAGAAGGCGAGAACACAGTGCAAGGTATACAAAAATAATATGTATTAAAAACAATTTTACCTTTAAAATATATATTTCAAACAATATCTCGAAAATAAACCTAGTTTTGATTAATTTAATCACTGTTTAAACAACCTCATCTTGTTTTAAATTAATTTTTATTCATTTTTTGTTTAATCTGATTACATTGATATCCTTATGTTCATGAAAATAATTGCATAATTAATCCTTTTTTTATAATTATAATTAACAATTACTATGATGTATTTTCAATTTAAATCCTCAAATAATTTCCTCCCTCAGTTGTTGGCCCTGAATGTGTAATATACAGGAATTGGGTAAAATAAATGATTTTAGGGTAAAAAAATGGGTATTAATTATCGAAAAGGATGTAAAACTTGCCTTCCCCCCCCCCCCCCCTGGAACATATAAAATCAGTTCCCAACACCCAAGCACAGAGTGTTCAAAGTGAACATTCTTCAACTCATCTTGACTATAATATGGCCGTTATTCGCATTTTACAGGAAAAGACAAATTATAACATATTCCAAAAAGTCCTTTTTTATGATTTTACAGACCTAAAAAGTTTTTAATTTGTTAAAAACAAGGTACAACATAGGAGCCATTTTCAGGGATTCAGTTTTAATCAAAATAAGCCCAAATCTCTCTTTTGTATGACCACACTGTGGGAGGGGGGGGGGGGGGTTCTTAAATATTTAATATTAAATTTTAATGTTTTCTTCCCCCAAAGCATCAATTCCCCGACAAGGAGGGGGGGTTTCTTGAAAATACATACCCTGGTGCAGAACATTGTTTGATATTAGGCAGGATACTGGTCAGGGCTGGACCCGGAGTATGCCGGAGAAAGAAACGGAAGACCAATCAACAGACTCTATCAAGAGGATACAACGGTAATGATTGATTGATTGATTTAATGATAGGTTGATTGACTGTTTAACTCATTGAATTAGGTGATAAATATTCTTCTTCTCAAATACTTTATTAAAAACAAAAGAACATTTATACACTTAGAATATAATTATAGGTATACAGTGGCTTGTTCTCCCTCTATAGTTTCAGATAAAATAACAGACGTGATTTCAAATATTCCATGGAAGAAGAAATAGAGATAAACTTTTAATAAATCTGCAAAAATTATGGATTTATGAATTTGTAAAGTGGCTTGTTCGCCCTTTTATTTAGCAAAGATAATATATTCAATAAAAGAAAAACGAGAGAAAAAACTTTAAAAATCAGCAGAAATTTTTGATAAGGGCGTAAATGCATAAACGCCTAGAGCTAAAATGCATAAATATTGATCGGTTGATTGGTTGATTGTCTTATTAGGGAACGACTGGTCGGTTGGTTGATTTATTCATTGAACAGCCGATTGATTGTTTAATTGATTAATTGCTTGATTTATTAACTAATAAGTTTTGAAATAAAAATCGGTTCAATGATGGATTGATTTATTAATATGTTTGGTCAATTGATTAGTGGATAGTTAAATTGATTTGCTAAATACCATGTATTAAGGTATAAGGAGGAGAGGCGGAAGCAGTTAGCTGCTCAGGCAGCTTCTCGTCTCTCAGGGAACGCGAGCTCAAGCGAGGAGGATGATCAGGCGGACAGGTAGAAGGAGGGGGGGGGGAGTGGATATATATTTATGTACTGAAATACAAATGCCCGGACATAAAAAAAAGTTTGGTGCTTCGGGAAAATGTAAATTTTAGCCTAGTGTATTTGTCGGGATTTAGAAATTTTATGTTGCGGGCAAGGGGGGGAAAGAGGACCGTCTAAAAACTTTTTTTTAACATGTAAAAGCTGTCAACCTTTTTATCATGATGTTTAGGGGGCTAGGAATATTTCAAGAACTCTCTAGAGTTTTGTTCGCAGTTTCGGAAAGTAATGTACACGAACGCAGTGATGATGCTTATTGTTCAGGCCTTGTTTACATTACTCCCAGAAACTGCAGTACACTTTTTTAACAACAATGAAGTCGTTTATGATAAAATACTTGATAGTTGTTAAATTGTGATAAATATTTTCATTGACCTGTTTTAAGGCGTTCTTACACGGAGTTTAAGAGAAGGAGGAGAAGGGAGAGAGGAAGTAAGGAGAATAATAAGGTGAGGGTTATGTTTACGGCGCCCTGGAGGGAAGATGGGGGGGGGGGGGTATAGAAATGAACATTTTCTCAAATGACTCGATTCTTCTTAAAATTAAGTGATAAAAACCGAAGAAAAACTTTGAACAATTTGGATGACAAAATGTTTTAAATATTTCTCTTCTTTGTGTACGTTTATTTTTGATAAAAAAAAAATCAACTTTAACTACGTTACACAAAGGTTGCAAAATATAAACTCTACAAAGTTATAGGGATAGGGTTTCATGGATGGAAGGAAAGGAGAGGGGGGGGGGTATGATTATATCACGAAAACATGTACTCTTGCATTGTCCATTAATGCATTTACTCAATATTGGAAAAATATCTTGGAAAACAACACGACATTAATAAGAGACAAGTATTTTTTCTTTACAGGCGCGTATCGTTATTTATTTATTGATTTTAATGAAAAATAGGTAATCTATGACTTTTATTTATAACAAGGACATAGGTTATCATAAAAACTAAAATAAAATAAATAAATTGCAGTGCAGTATACTGGTCAGCTTATACAGACTTAGACATGTGACAATAATACTGTACTGCCATTGGGTTGAAGTTCTGGTCACGTGATACGGACGTATATCTTACATATATATATATATATATATTTACGTTTTGGTATAATTTTGTCACAGTCTTATCTCAATTTCTCGGGACAGGAACATTAGATAGATGTCTTATATGTATCGTTTAACGCCTGAGATTCTCACGTTTCAGCCTTTACCCGCTTTCTTTTTCCTTTACAGTCCCTTTAAATACAATTTAGCTATCCATAAATGTAGTAATGGCGTCGAACTAAAAGTTTAATTTTATTCACTGAAAATAATACATTTATAATTAATTTATTCAATAAAAGTGAAATATATGGAGGGGAGGGAGGGGGGGGGGGGGTTCTTGACAACGCCCTTTAAGAAGTCCTCAGTGTACAAATATGTCTGCTGGTTATTTAGAAGGAATTTTATCTTGAAGAAAATATCATTTGTCATTAATCTTACTGTTAAGAACAGTTTCTTCAAGGATAGTCAAGTTCTCAGTCAGAAATAAAGTAATTGTCCCTGTTGTTTCAAGTGAATCTCTATGTTAAGGACAGCCATGACCGATTAACAAAATCATTGTTTGATCAAACGATCTTGAAGATATCGTCATTTTTCTTGCATTGAAAATGTTTTCTTCGGTATACGGAAATCTGCAAGTTCCTTCAAAGAGAAACCACAATTAAAAATAATGAATTCTTTTTTAACCTTAGATTGATTATTTTCTACTAAGATTATTTCTAAAAGGAGCGACTTTGGTATTTATGCACTCGGAGAAAAATGAGGAAATTGTCAGAATTACACACTTTTGCAGAGCAGAAAAACGTCAATCCATTTTCCCCAGATAAAGATTTAATTGTAGATTATACATTTCACTCTACTAACTTGAAATTACGCCTACAGTCCCTTTAAATTCAATTCAAATTTTTAAACTTGAAGAATTGACCGTCCTGCTAAAGACAGTCCTTGGAATTAATCAACTAAATGACCATCCTGCCAAAGACAGCCCTTGGAATTAATCAACTAAATGACCATCCTGCCAAAGACAGTCCTTGGAATTAATCAACTAAATGACCATCCTGCCAAAGACAGTCCTTGGAATTNTGGGGGGGGGGAATTTCTGAGGGTCTGGAAAAAATTACCCTGAAACTACCTAACTTCTGAAGGAAAAAAAGTATTTTAAAAATGTGTTGTGAATGATTTTCCAAGAAAATATTAATCCCTGATTGTAATATTATCAATATTCTCAGGGTTCATCCAGACACAACCTAAACTCCTCCGGCGGGGAGCTGTATCAGAGCCGGAGCCGAGGTTCTCCTGATACAAGAATATCTCCGGATCTTCAAACCTCTCCGTCCCTACGAGGTTCTCAGGACCTCTTGAAAGGATCTCCCGAGGTCCCTGAACGTTCCAAGGGATACTCGAGGTTGAAAGGTTCTCCGAGTAGGTTGAAGAGTAGGTCTAGAGATAGGTCTTGCTCCAACTATGCCCGGAGAAGAGAATCTTTAGAGCCTGAACCTCAAGTTCCTCAGGGAGCAGTTGGAGTAGGAGCAGCTGAGCTGGACAGAAATAAAGATTCTCCAGAGCATATTTATCAGGTTATTATTATTATTATTATTATCATTATTATTATTATTATTATTGTCAGGTACAAAGTGATCTGATTCCCATGTCCAGAAATTGTCACCGTAAAATATTTGACTTGAACTTGTTAATGTTTTTTTTTGATTTGACGCAGTTAAAAAAACAATTACAAGTTAGATATTGGTACTAACACTTTTTACTCTCTAACTTCTGGACCCCCCCCCCCCCCGCGATGGTCCTTTTTACGGTTTTCTCCCTTAGGACCCTAAGCCTGTCTGACCCAAAAATTGTTAAACCCTAAACTAAATTAAGATTTCATAGGTTATTTTTAATTCAATACAATAAAAGAAGGATCGGAGCTCAAAATGGGGGAGGGGTCCTTATTCTCGAGCTAGGGTTGGGACCCCATATATTCAAATCTATTTAACTATTACACATGAACATAAAAAAATCTCCAAAAAGTTTGATTGAGAATGAGTTTTTTTGTGTTGTATTTTAACTAAAATGCTAACAAGCAATGAGAGGTTTTAAAGAAAACTTCAAAATATTTTGAGTGTTAAAACAAAAATTAAAATGAATGAAACTAGTTTTTCCTCTGAATAGAAATGCATTTGTTCGCGGATTAACTCTATTTTGTGGTTTGCCGCGCAGTTTTACGTGGGAGGGGGGAGCGAGTATTTCCACTTTGCGTTCAACAATCAGACGCAAATAGCTAATCAGATTCATCAGCGGAAAACTATTTTTGTGGGGGTAGGGGGATAGTAGATAGTGGATAAGGACAGGGACAAAGATATGAGAAGCGTACGGAATTTATCCTCTTCTATATACCCGGATATTCTCTAGGTGATACCTGAACCTCCTGAGTCACGTCCCAGATTCCTTGGACCTAAACAGAACCAAACCCAAAAATCTCAGGTACTTGCTAAATAAAAAAAAAACAACTATATTTTAAAGGGTTTTACAAATTGAAAAAGGCTTTTTCAACTCTTACGTAAACTAACAATAGACAAAAAAGGAAAACGAAAAAAGGTTCACCCTTTATTTTTACTGAACAGCTTCTATAATCATATTTATAAAATTAATTATAAAATTTTTTAAATTTTATTTAGGATCTGTCCACGGACAGTGCTAGTAATATTTCTCCTGCCTACAGTAAAGACAGTCTTGATAGATCAGGCAGCAGGGATAGTTTAGGTACAGTTTAAACAAAAATAAACTCATGTAAAAATTATCATTTAAAGGGACTGTTAGCTTCATTTCAAGTGGCACTTAATTCAAAGATGGCAATACCTGAATCATAACTGTTGAAGATACTGTCGTTTTTCTAGGGTTAAAAGTAGTAGATGTACATTGTACATTGTACAGATAATCCTGATATGTCTCATCACAGTGCAAAAGTTGCTTTTGTATAAACCCACAGTTATAAATGATCAGTTTTCAAAAATATAAACATTGATATCTAATTCATTCTTGATCCTACAAAGCTTTTAAGGGTACAGTTGTGAATCGGGTATTGCCATCTTTGCATGCAGGGTCACTTGAAATTTCTCTTACAATCCCTTTAACATTTTCATCCCTTCTCATATACATAAATTTTGTTCTCTCTTACCTTCAAAGAAATTAAAAACTTATTTTTTTGCAAAAATACTTTTTTTAATGTATAAGAAATATTTATTAAACCTTTGTTCTGAATTAAAACCCATTTTTTTTTTATTTAAAAAAATTAAATAATTAATTTCAAATAAAAACTTAGAAAAGATTAAAATTAAATTCTGGCTGATTTATATATATTTTTTTTCGCGATTTAAAAAAATATGTTTTAGGAGACAAGGATTTGTTGGAGCGGGAGGGTCTAGTGTCTCCGGATATAATCAGGAATGTGAGTAATCAAATCACTCCAACACCTAGGCGAAGAAGGAAAAATCAAGGTATTTACGAGACTGAGTCTTTAATCCTTTATCTGAACAACAACGGGGAAGATATCGACGGGTTCTTTTTATATAAAATAGTGTCGAATTCTGTCAATTTCTTTTATTTGTCTCCGGAGTCACTTAACAGAAAACCCACAAATCGAAATTATCTAATTCTTTAGTTAGACAATCAAGGATATCTTTATTAGTATTTGCTCAATTACAAAGGTTTAATGGGTATCACTGTGAATTGGACAAGTAACTCCGTTTTTTTTAATAGTTACAGAACTTTATTCCCTCGAAAGAAAAACATTAATATATTAAATAAAGAGTGCTTTTTTAAGAAATAGAAATGTGAAAATCCGCTTTTTACAACTTGTCTCTCTTGTAAGTAGTCCTCCCTTAATAATCACATAATCATAATAATTATAATACGAGGATATACGAGTATTGATCTGAAAATTTCCCCATCTTGAGAAACCCAAACCGCCAACGGAGGATTAGTAATGCACCCGGCCAGAACTTATGGTCCGGTCCAACCCGGCCATCCCTAACAGGATGAAGTACTACCTGGAGGCGAGGAGCGAAGCGCACTCTGCCACAGCCTGTCATGTTGTGCCTACGCTATTAAGCTAATATTGTACCTGTAATACGTTCGACTTGCCAGAACAATTCCTTTGTTATGTGGCGGATGGTGTCCCCTCTTGACATTATTGTGTTTATAAACACTAATTAATACTTTTTTAAAGAAAATATGTATTCCAGATTAAATATCTATCCACTTTAGAATTGTACCAATTATGTTTTTCAGATGAATCCATTCTAGCCGTCTCTTCTAAGTTTCCTTCAGTCCGTCCAACTCTGGATCTAACCCTGAGTAAAACCGTCCTAGATCTAAACCCTAAACCTCACCAGGACTTCACTGCCAAATCAAACCTTGAGCTAGACCTGAAACCTTCTCATGAAGCCTCCAGTAAACAATCAAACATAGATCTGACCAACCCTAGACTGAACATTATCAATAATAATCCAGAATCTCCAGGTAATGAAATCAAAACAATTTAGATAAAAACAGAGAAATCTGGGAAATTTGTATTGTAAATTTTTTGAAATGTACATAATGCTTGTAAAGACAGATCAGCAATCATAAGCTAAGATTATCGAAAAAAATAAATTAATTCGTCAATCCTTGCATTTAATGCATTTATTCTCCCGGTACATTCTTCTTTTACTCGTTTTTTATTAATTCTCTTTTTTTTCTCACACGTTTAATTACCTTTTAAATGGCGAATCTGAGTTTTGAAAACTTTAGAATAAAATCCTTAATCCTTAATCCCTATAACTTAATCTGAGTATCCAATGGACGCACTTTTTCTTTAACCATTCCTTCTTAGATATAGTAAAGAAAAATAAAAAAATCGGGTTTTTAAAAATTATGGAGTTCCTCCCGTTTCTGTATATTAATCTTAAATGGCGCGCAAAATTTCAAATATATCGGCTTCTTATTCGCGACTCTGATGGGTTGAATTTGATACACTTACACTTTTCAGGATCTTGATATCCACCATTCCAAGGTTTTCAGCTCAGATCTAACAAATAATATTGTAGGAAGTGTTCTGAGTCCTAGTTCTAATTTGTCCGCCAGTAAACCGCCGATATTCCCCGCCCCTGACCGCTCTTCCAACGGTTTCAAGTTCCAGCTCAAGAAATCCGGGGACTCCCCTCCGGGATTCATGAGGTCGGAGAGCAGCAGATCTGATACTGAACCTGCTCCATTTATTAAGGTAGGGAGGGAGGGGAGCTTGGTAGGACGGGATTTAAAACAAATAACATTTTTCCCGCAGTTGTGTAGCCTAAATCACTAAGGACAGCACTAGGACAAAGCTAGGACAATGCTAGGATAAGGCTAGGACAAAATTAGGACGATGCTAGGTCAAAATTAGGACAAGGCTAGGACTAGGCTAGGACTAGGCTAGGACAAGGCTAGGACAAGGCTAGGACAAGGCTAGGACAAGGCTTGGACAAGGCTAGGACAAGGTGATGACAAGGCCAGGACAAGACGAGGACAAGACTAGGACAGGGCGTCGAAAAATTATCGATGATTATAGGTTGTAATATCTGAATGATTTGTTAAGAAATAAAATGATTCTTTACGGTCCGAGTTGAGTCGTTTTTAAAAATTTTCTCCTTATAGACGCAACAGATAGAAGTAAGATTAGTGGCGATTACCATCGATAATTTTTCGCCGTTACCCACTTTCATTTTTGCGAACACTCCCTTTAAATATGCTTAATTATCTTTAATTAACTGATAAAACAATATGTATATAATATATATTATATATCTATATTTTAAAATCTAATTAAGGAGTTTAACGGCCTAGTTCGAAGAAGAAGTGGACAATTCAATCCAAACGAGGTAGCTCCGCCCAAACCCTTGCCACGCCCACATTCAGTATATAGGATGGAAGGGCAGATCAACCACAGGCAATCAATCAATCAATCAATCAAATTTGTATGTCGGTATTCTTTAAACCATTTTCGGATCAGTAACGTGGAAGAAATAATCGTTTTTCTTATATTATTATATTATTTCCTATTTTTTTCTGTTGCAGATATCAGCATTCAAAATATTCAAGTTGCAAAGTTTCAAAAAACATGGATATCTCAGCTGTTATATAAAACATTTATGGCTACCTGTGTTACTCAAACATGCCGCTCTAGAAATGAAGGAAAACACGACCTTAGTCCATTTAAGCGGAAAAGTTTGAATGACGCAGTGACGCACCGCCTAGAATTACTGAGATTTACCTAATTATTCCATATACGGAGACACAAGGAGAAACTAGAATTCTTCCGACCTTAGCCTATACCATTCATATATATGTATATATATATATATAATGAAAATGTTTATATTTTTTGGTTAACTAAAAATTCTTTGTGCTTTGCGACCTTTCTACTCTCCATGTTTGCGTGTAATAGATTTTCTTTTCTTCAACATTTATATCTTGTATTTAGTTTTATTTGTTCAAAATTGTTATAAAGCAAGTTAATTTTTCTTCCCACAAAAATAATTCTCAAGCTTGTTTTTTTGGAACACAATAGACTTTTCATAAACCTTTTATTCTGATGTAGCCTAGCAGAGCTTATAGGGCTTATTTAAACCTTTTAGGAACAGCCTGTAGCCAGAATAGTGCTGACATGAATTGTTTATACTTTATCACCCTGTAGCCATAATGGCGCTTACACGAACCTTTTATTCTTGATCACCCTGTAGACAGAGTAGCGCTGACAAATCTTTTATTCTTGATCACCCTGTTGGCAAAATAGCGCTGATATAAACCTTATTCTTGATCACCCTGTTGCCAAAATAGCGCTGATATAAACCATTTTATGCTTGATCACCCTTTTGCCAAAATAGCGCTGACATGCACCTTTTATTCTTGCACACCCTGTAGCCAGAATAGCGGTGACATAAACCTTTTATTCTTGATCACCCTGTTGCCAAAGTAGCGCTGACATGCACCTTTTATTCTAAAACATCCTGTTACCAGAATAGCGGTGACATTAAACTTTTATTCTTGGAACACCCTGTAGCCAAAATAGTGCAAACATTACCCTTTTATTCTCGATTACCCTGTAGACAGAATAGCGCTGACATGCACCATTTATTCTTGAACACCCTGTAACCAGTATAGCGCTGACATTAACCTGTTTTTGCTTTAATTTGCTGAGATTTCTTGCTTCTTGACCTTGAGGGATAAAAAGGAAGCGTTTTACAAATTCTACTCATTCTGCTCATTCTGCTAACTAGTACAAGAACTTGGATAAAACCTAGAGGAGAAGGTTTTATGCAACCCAGAGTGGGAGGAGAAGGATTGGGTTTAGATTGGTTCGACATAGAGATATGGAGAGGAGGCTGATATTTGATCTTAAATTGAAATTGGATACTGGATACTGGATAGTAATTACCAACTAAATAGAGTTCGGATACTGGTGAATATAGTTCGAATACTGGATATAGTTCGGATACTGGATAGAGCTTGGATACTGGATATAGTTCGGATACTGGATATAGTTCGGATACTGGATATAGTTCGGATACTGGATAGGGTTCGGATAATAGATAAAGTTCGAATACTGGATAGGGTTCGGATACTAGATAAAGTTCGGATACTGAATATAGTTCGGGTACTAGATAAAGTTCAGATACTAGATAGAGTTCGGATACTGTATGTTTAATAAAAATTGGATACATTATAATCAGTTGATCAATATTTAAATTTTATGGATTTTATTTTGATCTACACGGATAGATATTTAAGTTATTTTAAAATGAACATGGGATCTATTTGAAGATTGAGAACATTGAAATAGCTGCTGACTGCTGGGATAAAAAATTGTGCACTAAATTCGGTGCTCTAAGTTAAGACTTATATAAATTTTTTAACTGATCAATTATTGGTTGATTGTTCCTCAGAGGATCTGAGATAGATTCTGTCAATCCGGTCTCGGAGAAGGAACGGAGAAAGTCGGATTTCCTGTCACATTACGAGGTAGGATCCAAAGAAACAAATGCATTATTTTTTCGTCGTAAATTGTAGAAAAACAACTTGTGAAACAGCAGATTTTTCCTTTTAATGGATTTGCATTTTTTTAATATCTACAAAATATAAACTTGTCTTGTGAGGTCATGCAACATTTGGTTTAGTCTTTATTTAAATATTAATACATAATGTAATGCATCACGAATTTTATAATTAAGTCTGGTTGGTTACTGAACATTTTTTTCGTAGGAACTAACTTGTCGGGCTGCAATGGCGATTAAGACGGTTGATTTGTTTGTAAGGGAACCGTCAACGGTTGGGACCCCATTACCCTCCCCAGGAACCTATCTACCCTCCCCGTTATCCTCCACCTCCTGCCTCCCCTCCCCCCTCTCCCCAGGGGTTGAGTCCGTTGAGTTTAATGAGGAGGAGGTGCTCAAGACCTGTCAGGTATTCTTACTTTAATGGGACTTCATTTTCTGCGAATATTACACTTAAGTAATAACGGTTGGTGTTCTTAAACCAGACAATTTTTTTTCTCATCTTTTGTTGTTTCTTTTTAGTCTTAAAGATGAATTTTTAAAGGAAGGAACGTAGAGCTTTTGATTAAAAACTTCAAAGAATGTTTTTAACCTTTTTAATATAAACAAGGAAATTAATAATGATGTTTTTGATATAGGATTTTCTTGTTGATTATAACAAGGCAAAACAACAAGGTTCTCCGACCTCGACACGACCTGGATATTCTCCGACCCATCCTTCATCTGTTCCCGGAGATACATCATCCCGTCCTACTCCCATCCCTGCTCCGCGGTTCAGTATATCACACTCCCGGAGTCAGTCTAGTCCCGGGAGATCCTTGAGTCAACCCAACCCAACCCGTCCCATCAGCCAACTCAGTCAGGAGGATGAACTACTCTTAGAGGCAGCACAGGTAGTTCTAATTTATTCTGAACTAGAAACTTGGATTTCCTTAATTTGGTTCGCTTAATCTCAATATCCACTTTGGACCCTTATGATTTTCTGCTTAATCCTCTCTTTTGGTGCTGGAATCCGACCAATGAGAGTTCTTAATAAAGTCTGATTTAAAAAAAAGCTGAATTAATAAATGGACAAGTATTAAGGAACTCTTGACGGAATTTCAGGAGACACTCCATTTTAAAAAGAGGGGCATGGCTGATCCACAATGGTTTCCGTAAATCCGTCGTCATAAGAAAATATGATGAAGATATCCTAGTTTCTCTATCTTTAAATTGATTATATCCAATTACAGTTTCTCTAAAAAAAATTGACAAAAGAGAGAGCAGGTTGCTTCTTATCTAGGTTTGAATACGACGAACCGGGCGTGCAATTTTTCATGGGGGGGGGGGATTTGAAATTACTCCAACTGTTCCTTTAAGATCAAATCTGAAAACTAAGACAGGCCTTGTAGCTACAAGAATAAGATCTCTCTGATTTTGTGAGAAATGCGAAATTTGAATTCTAAGAAAATCCCGCCCGCACAAAATCATATTTGGAACCGGTAAATTGTAGATTGATCAATTTCAATACAAAGAAAGAAGCCTTTGTGTCTTACAAGAGGGGGCTATATCCCCCCCCCCTCATTCCACTTTCTCCGCTAAAAGTTACATTTTATCTTGTAATCTGATACCTCGGATACAGATTTCAAATGTCATCCTTTTGTTTATGTTCTTTCATGCCTTATTTGTGCATAAATTTAAATACGGGAGATGGATTTATTTATTAGAAAATTAATTACAGACTTTATTTGCGTGTGCGAAGAATAACTTTTCTTAATGGAATTTGGAAGACTAGCCTTAGAGGGCGCTTCGCGCCCATCTTCTAAATTAATTGTGAACATGTTCTCTTTGTGTACATCGTAAAACAAAACAAAATAATTCGCGGATTTTCACAAAAAATTTCGTGGATTTTCAAAATTTTCAAAAATTTAATGAAGATCGAATTTTGATGGAGACAAATATTTGAAATTTTGATCATGCATAAACCTTCCCTGTGGTCTCGTGATGTCCCACAAAAAATTTGGGCCCGATCGGTTCAGCCGTTTTGACGTTTATTGGATACAAACAAACAGACAAGCCAAATTTATATATAGATTAAAAAATATAGAGAAAAGTAATAGAATATAGCCAATATATATTTATATTTATATCTGTTTTGGCTAAAGATTTAACCTTTGCAAAATATATTTAAATTTTGCGTCTAGTTCCTGTAAGAAGATACTGTAGATGATGCGCGTGGGTTTTCTACGCATATTTGACCTTTACCTGTGACGTCATTCTGCGTCAGAAAGGCCTAAAAAGAAAGAAAGAAGCTGGAAAGATTTGTACTGCAATCTTTATCTTCAACTCCCCCCCCCCCCAAACAAAACAAAAAATGTTAACAAGGATAAGCTTGTTTACATTTATTCCACAAATTGCAGTTTACTTTTTAGTGTGGGTTCCTTGTCAGTTTATTCCTTGGCTATATATCCAGATATCCTTCAGCATATTAATTAGCATATTTGCTCCGCTTTAATCAGACTGGAAACGATAAATCGCAACGTTTTTAGTCTTGTTGACGTAGATGTGCAAATTGAAACTGCAAATTTATCTTTTTATTTAATCTGCATGAAAATCATACAAGGTACCCCACTTACAACGACATTAGTGACAAACTTTAAAGATCGTCTTCGATATCCTTAAATGTGGTCCGTCATTTTTGTCATTTCATATTTACCATAGACTTAGTTCGTTTTATTATAAAACTTAAATTTTCGTAGATTTTTTCTGTTAAAATAATAAGTGTTGACATTTTTTTCCGGGCCAATTTTGTTTACTTTGACGGCCAATAATGCGTCCATTGGGTCATGTGAGTTGACCCAAAAAATTAAGAGCCGATCAGTTAAGAGTTATTTGACGTTTATTGTTATAAAGTATAAGTTGGGCAACCTTCTTATTTTGAATTCAGTAATCAGTGATCATCCTTGATTAAATAATGTCGTCTCTCAATGGTCTTGTTTAATGCGAAACCCTGAAAGTAAAATGTAAATAGCTATTTATTTATTTTGTTTTAGATGAAGGGCCCGGCGTTGTCCGTCGGGAAAAAAAATTGAAGAAAAAAATTTTCCGATTTTTTAACATAAAACACCCCCCGGCCACCCCTGAGTGTCCTCAAAAAGTTTCAACCCATTCGGTCCAGCCGTTTGGCTATGGGCAACATATATAAATATATACGAATGCCTTGTTTTATTATATAGATTTTTCATAAAATCCCTTTAATCTAGTTTTATTTGTTATGTGACCAATATCGGACTAATAATAATAAAGCTAATTTTCAATCGAAATCATATATTTTAAATACTTACAATTGTGTTATAAAAAAAGAGGGGGGGGGGGGTTATAATTTTACCCCTATAGTAGCGCCTTTTCGATTTGTGCAATGTGTATTTTAACTATTTTTTTTTTTAATTTGGTTTTTGTTTAACTGCCTGAAGCTAAACGATATCAACCGCCAATATAAATTTCAAAGGGGTGCTTTCATGGTGTATTCTACGGTAGTAAAAATCAAACCAAATTCATGCTTAACTATTTTCTATGGGAGTTTTGGATAAATAGTCAGAAAGTTATAAAGTTAGATAGATAGATAGAAAAAAAGAAAGAAGGATGGATAGATACCTCTGATTTGATAAGAGTTGGCGCAAGAAATGAAATGTAAAAATCCGCGAAAACTGTGCAGTCTTCAGTCTTCAGTTAGTCCACACAGGGAAAGCAGCGGGAATTCTAAAAATGAATAAAGATTTAGTTTAACTGATTTAAATAAATAATCTGCCGGGAATTCCTTCAAAAATGCGGGAAATGCTCGAGTAAAAACTCGCAAATTCTTATAAACAGTGTAAGTTCTTGTTACATTCATGGGCCGCCCCAACAAAGAATGGTTCTTGTTGACAAAGAGATAAATGTTGGACTGTTTAGAACAATGAAATGTTAAGTTGTCAGGACACCATCGCTTCATATCGAAATGTGTGAAAAGGGTGTATATATATATATATATATATGGAAAAGTGTCTGTGTTTTTAAACCTCGCCCTATTGTTTTTGTTTAAAGGGACTGATGAGGTTATTTCAAGTAAATCTTCAATTACAAAGTGTCTGATCATAGATAAATGAAACAATTGTTAATATTTCTCTAGAAAGTGAATTGCGGATTTACGCATTGAAGACGAGAGAGAAAATGTCATAATTTACCTTTCTTAATTAAAATCCCCCTCCTAGAAATAAAAACTTTCTCAAGAATTTCTACGGTTGGAAACAATCCATGGAATTTTAAATCATCGCTCTAATTTAAAAAAACCTTTTCTAGATTTTGATTTTAAAATTAAGGGTAAGAACAAATCAATTTCTTTTAACTTTAGAAAACTTTTATTGAAACTCTTAAAATTAAAACCTGTGAACAAATCAATGGAAAGCTTCTTTTCAAAGAGGGGCATGTAAAATTCACAATGGTAAAGAAGATATTTTTTTTGCCTCAAAGTGTTTTATTCTGATAATTTCTAAGGAAGAAATGCGCAGGACACTGCATAGAGAAACAACCATTTCAAATAGTCGATTTTCAAGTTGATGAATATCTAACAAACTTTTAATCGTTATGTAATAATTTAAAAAAAACTAATTCTGAAAACGTATCCACCCCCAAAGTAGGAGTTTTGAACGTCGAATTTGCGCTCAAACTCAGGATTTACAGATCTTTAATAAGCGTAATATGTCTCAAATGAATCCCAAAGAAGTTTTTCGCAACACTGCATACTCCGTTCAACTACCTTACATAGCCGGGCACTCCCTTTAATTGGAGAGTCACTTCCCTTTGATGGGTAATTATTTAGTCTTATTCTTGCGTAACTTTCTTGTTTTCAGGGCAAACAGTTTTGGGAAAGCGGAGATATTGAGAAAACGTTCAGAGCTCGGTCGTCTTCATTCTCAATGCCGGATAGGTCGTCTTCCTTTTTAGAGGCACAGCACAACTCCGAGACGTCGTCTGCAAAATTAAGGTAGGGCACTGTCTAATCTATTATTATTGTTAAAACAGGTTCATGTCTAGTTTAATTTTATAAATGGGTTTGGTTTATGGTATACTGCAGGGGTTACCTACAAAAGATAAGACTTTAAATGACGACCTAAAACTCTCAAAATTTGACGATCTGCGGCTCGAATTTTGTTTCTGCCTTAGACAAAAACTCGAATGTTGTAAGCTAACTGATTTATTTACCATAGATAGAAGAAACTTAAGTTGCAGGAAGCCTTTCAGTCTTTCTTTATTTATACTAGCTTGGGAACTCAGCTTTGCCTTGGATATAACTTTCGCCTGGAAGGTCAACCCACTCTAACTTAAAGTTTTTCAACATAGCTAAGCTCATTCCCTCGGTTCTACCAAAGTGCCGAATCAAAATTTTAGACAAATCAATCCAGGGGTTTATTGTAGAACATACCAACAAACAGAAAAACAGACAGACAAAGAGAGATTACCACTTTACATATATAGATAAGGATTAGCCACAAAGATGAAGCTTTAGAGACGACTGTACAGAATTAATTCTGGTTTCCTGCAGCAGTATGTTTGTTTCTTTCTTTGCTTAAACAATTTGTTAAAACAATACAAAACAAAATTAAATTTTCATATTGTTTAATTATCTAATGAGACACAGATCGTCCTTTAAGTCTCATTTATTGCTGATAAACCTGTACCGTGTAAACATTATGAACCTCTTCCCACTTATTATTCTTCTGTACTATTGGATATTTTTCTAAAAGTCACCCCCCCCCCTCTTTTTATCACCTCTCTAAATTGTTAAATGTTTGATATCTTTTGGGAAATTTACTTGATGCCGCCCATCCTTCCCTCTACAGGAAAGTTAAGAGATTTATACCTTAGAAAGGCCGGATTTTCAAGACCAATTTTACCTGTAAAGCATCCAAACAAAGTTTAGTACAATTTCATCGGCTTCTAAAATGAAAATCCGAATTTTTTTATACTAAAACTTTGAGTAGTGGGATGTCATTTACTTAATTATCTCAAGGGACAATTAATCAACATAAAATCCCGTCAATTTGGTAAAATAACTGTAAATCTGTTATAGACCTATTCTGAAGAAGAGTACAGAGGACTTGTCCTACACTGCACATGCTGTACATACAGTACACAGTGCCCCCAGCAACCCCAACTCTACAATTAGTATTCTAAAGAACCGGGATGATATCTTCGGGAAGGGGAAGCGAAGGTCTGCTGGGGAGGACGGGAAGGGGGAGCATGTAAGGATCCGCTCCCCCTCCCCTAACAGCCGAGGGGAGCATGTTAGAATCAGATCACCGTCTCCGGATTCGTCCGACGAGCCGCGGACGAGTCATCGTAGTCGGAACAGTTCGTTTGGAGACGACAGATCAGATTCCGAGATTCCGTCTATACTAAAGAGAAGAGCAAGTGCAGATGATTTTATGCTAGATGTAAGTAAATCCTGTTTATTGGCGGGAAGGGGATAATTTCAAATATTGCCAATTATTGCTCCCAAAACTCCTAATAATGTAATTCATTAAAATTATATAATTTGGTATCTTTTTGGTGCACATTGTTTTTATTCTATGTACACAATATATTTTAATGATTCTGATGTAAACAGGGAAAACCAAAAAACTCTTAAATAGAAAGACTACTTTTAGACTCAAGTTATGACTAATCATTTAATAAGTGATTAAATAAGTTACTATTAAAACTATTTACTTTTTAACAGCATCAAATACACTTTATTAATGCTTTAATGTCGTCTTCCTATTCCGCAGTTTTCTGTTACGTTCTCAATATGAATTAAGTAAATCTTTTCTGATGTTCATCTGAGTAATTCCTCTTTTTTTAATCTGATTAAATGTACATACTGAGTAATTACACTAGTTTATAACCTGATCTTATATAAACAGACTGAGTAATTTCACTAGTTTATAACCTGATCTTATGTAAACAGACTGAGCAATTACACTAGTTTATAATAACCTTATCTTATGTACAGACTGAGTAATTACACTAGTTTATAATTGATCTTTTGTACAGACTGCGTAGTTACTCTAGTTTATAACCTGGTCTTATGTACAGACTGAGGAACAAACAAGAAAAAATGTTATGTACCATTTTTCAGGCTGAGTACAATCAGGCCTCCCCTGAGAAGGCGAGTATACTGAAGAGAAAAGCAAGTTTCGGCAGCACGTACAGTACATACAGTGGCAGTCATAGTCCAGACCCGGGCACAGAGGGAACCAGGTACAACGTATTTGTGGTTAATAGTTTTCAAGTCTTTAAAGGGACTGATCGTCGTAATTATCAAGTGACTCTTCATTTATAGAATGGTATATCCGATTAACAACCGCAAACAGGAGTAAAATAGTTATGTATTATTCTTACAATTGTGAAATCTCTATGACGATATCTTCTACATCATTGATGGTTTAAAGGATACTGTTGTGAATCGGGTATGCTCCTCTTGAAATGACACCAATGTCCGACAGTCCCTTTAATGATATTTGATCAGAGCTGCGAACTTTATAATGATGGATATCGAGATCAATGCTTGATCCTCTCTTATTCTTAATCTCGAGACTAACCTAATCTTGTACTTGTATCCTGAAAAGTGTATAAAATCAAACAATCAGAGTCGCGTATCAGAAGCCGGGAATTTTTGCGCGCCATTTAAGATTAATATACAGAAACGGGATGGACTCTCTCATTTTGAAAAACCGGTTTTTGATTTTTCTGTACTATATCCAAAAAAGAGCGGATTAAGCAAGAAATCAAAAGTGTTCACATTGGATATTTTAATTAAGCAGTTGGGATTAAAGGTTTCCCATTCTAAAGTTCCCAGCTCAGCATTGTTACTAGAAGCAATTTTCTGTGAAGGAAATAAGAATATTTTGTTTAAAAAGAATCATAATTATAGTTGTTCTCGTTCTTAATAACTGTGAATGTTTTCTCTAAATTAATCTTGATCTTGTTGGATATCTATCTACAGGGTGACTTACAAAGGATGAGACTGTAAAGACTACCTTAATGACAATTTATTTTGGTTTCCTGCCTCAAATATACACTTTTAATGGCATATTTGATGATTATGCTAAGGAAGAAACAATTTCACAGGGAACCTCGACTGAAAGAACAAAGTCGGATTAAACTCCGTTTAGTCGTTTCTGAAGTCTCATCTTTTGTGGCTAACCCTGTAGAGTGTAGAAGTAGTTTAACCTAGTTAGACTTAACTAAGCTTTCCAGGTTTTTTCATTTTTTTGGAATTCTAGAAATTATTTGTTTGTTTTCCCACAAACATGTTTTCATCTTCTTTTATCACTAAATTTATTTCCCTTTTCTTTTCTTCAATTTAGCTCAGCTTGTGAATTATGATCTAGCATGGGTGGAATTATGATTTAGTGTTGGGGAATTTTGATTAAGGTTAAGAGGAATTTTTGAGATTTTAAAATTTTACTGTGGGAATTTTGAGAATAGATAAAAGGTGAATTTTTATTAGGAATGGTGAAATTTCGATTATTTGGGATAATAGAATTTCGCTTTCGGAAGAGTGAATTTCGATTTAGGTTTTTTTTTTTGGGGGGGGGGAGGAGAGAAATTCAATTTAGAGAGCGGGTTTATTTTTTTGGGAAGTGAAAATTTCGATTAAGAGAGGGGGTTTTTCATTTTTTTGGGAAGTGAGAATTTCAATTTGGGAAAGAGGAATTTCTTTTATTTTGGTAAAAGGGAAGTTCGATTGAGAATAAAATTTTGGTTATGTAGGAAGGAAAGAGAAATATTCATTTAATCTATGCTGAAGAAAATAGATCTCATACTAATATATATTAGTATCTATACTGAAGAAAAGTAGCAGAACTTGTAGCAGATCTCAAACTAATATTTATATTACGACTGAAGAGAAGTAGCAGAACTTGTAGCAGATCTAATACTAAATATTACGATCTATACTGAAGAAAATTAGTAGAAAAAGTAGCAGAACTTGTAGCAGATCTAATACTAATATATATTACTATCTATACTGAAGAAAAGTAGCAGAACTTGTAGCTGATCTCAAACTAATATATATTAGGATCTATACTTAAGAAAAGTAGCAGAACTTGTAGCAGATCTAATAGTAAATTTTACGATCTATACTGAAGAAAATTAGTAGAAACAGAGCAGAACTTGTAGCAGATCTAATACTAAATATTAAGATCTATACTGAAGAAAATTAGTAGAAACAGAGCAGAACCTGTAGCAGATCTAATACTAATATATATTACTATCTATACTGAAGAAAAGTAGCAGAACTTGTAGCAGATCTCAAACTAATATATATTACGATCTATACTGAAGAAAAGTAGCAGAACTTGTAGCAGATCTAATAGTAAATTTTACGATCCATACTGAAGAAAATTAGTAGAAACAGTAGCAGAACTTGTAGAAGATCTAATGCTAATATATATTTAGATCTATACTGAAGAAAAGTAGCAGAAACAGTAGCAGAACTTGTATCACATCTAATACAAATATATATTTAGATCTATACTGAAGAAAAGTAGTAGAAACAGTAGCAGAACTTGTAGCAGATCTAATACTAATATATATTTAGATCTATACTGAAGAAAAGTAGCAGAAACAGTAGCAGAACTTGTAGCAGATCTGCCAGTTTTGAAGACCTAGACGTAGAAGGTAAGATAAGAAATTATGGAGTCTACTCTATTTAATAGTATTGCCACACTTTAATCAAATTTTTGTCGTAAAATATTAATCTACTTTATTAATTATGAATTTACTCCCTATGAATCTACACCCTATTAATCTACACTCTGTAAATTTACTCCCTATTAATCTACTCCCTATGATCTAGTCATCTACTCCCTGGCCTATTAATGTACTCCCTATTAATGTACCACCATTAATCTACTCCATAATCTACTCAACAATAATCTACTCCCTATTAAGGAACAAAATCAATCCTGAAATCTCGCAACAGCAGTAGAACCTGCAGTAGATCTGGGTCCCAGGAGGAGCTTGACCTAGACCTGGATGAGGAGGAGGAGGAGTGGATGGAACCTAAACCTAAATCCATCCTCAAGAAGAAACAGTGGAGCACAGATGATGAGCTGGATGATAGATCTGATAGACCTAAATCTATTCTCAAATCTCGGAGGTCGGAGGAATCAATATCTCCGTCATTAAAATCTCGGAGGTCGGAGGAGTCAATATCTCCGGTTGGTGAGCCTCTGGGGGCACAGGAGAACTCAAGGTAATGATCATAATAGATGATAGTTTAGTGTTTTCGTTCCTAAAAACTTTACTTTTCATAACTTTTTAAAGAACATTCTTGCTTACTGGAGATTTCAAAAATGTACACTTAAAGACTAATCTGAGAAAAGAATTAAAATGAAAATGTTCGTAAAAAAAAGATTTGCCTTATGCTAACCTCCCCTCTAGCTCTCGCAACTTTACCCTTTTATCTATACAATGCAGAGAAAAAAAAGATTTAAAAATATTAAAAGATTTAGAATAATGACGTAGCATGAGTTTTAAATCCAGGTCTCAAATAGTCACTCATAAAACAAGATGAAGAAAAATTTCCGTCTGTATGGCTTGAAGGGGGGGGGGGTGTTTTAAAAATGATTCTGACTACAGCAATAATTGTTGTTTGCCACTTCTTAATAAAGAAATCAAAGAAATGTTATTGCTTCCAATGGTTCCCTCGACCAATTATTCCTTATAAATATCCAAAGCATAGTAAAGGATGTTTTGCTGACCAAATTGGTCGAGAGAATCTTTTTTCCCTACAAAGTAACATATCAATTTTATCGCCTTGAAAATTGAGTGAAAGTTAAAAATTTCTAAAAGAACGTTTGTAGAACGAATTGTTATACTACATAATCGTCCCAAGTTAAAAGTAACTTAACACCTTGTAGTAATAGTACTACTGTAATGGGAGGATCATGTTTGATTAATGTTTGTCATAAGAGAGTAAACGAACAAAAATTGTAAGAATTCAACATTCAACAAAAAAAAATTCGATTTCAGTTTGTAAATTCTCAATCAACTCCTTAGTTACAGATTATGTAATATTACATTTATACTGATGTAAATTACCTTTCTTTTATTTCAATATATCATTTTTATTCTTGTCTTTTTTATATTTAAGATGTTCTTTGCAGTTTTATTTATAACTAGCAGAAGGGATCGGCGTTCCCCTTGGGAAAAAAATAAAAAAAAAAATTGAAAAAAATCACATTGTTTTAGCCTTATATACCCCCCGGCCACCCATGAGTTTCCTCAAAAAAATTTCGCCCATTAGATCCAGCCGTTTGGCCGGCTATTCGTGACATAAATACGAATGCCTTGTTTTATTATATAGGTTGCTTCAGTTCAGAACAAAATCTTGTTGTCAGACACAAGTATTTTTGTCCAATCAATGTTAATTAATTCCTATTTGCTCTTGTATCTACACTTGACTAAAAACATAAAAGATTAGTTTTTTATTTGAAATTAATAATTTATTTCAATTAATAAATTTTAGGAGTGGAAGCGCCAGACGGTATTCAAGACATTCATCTCTACAATCTGATACAGAGGAACAGTCAGGTAGTTTTGATTCATCTCTACAATCTGATACAGAGGAACAGTCAGGTAGTTTTAATTCATCTCTACAATCTGATAGAGAGGAACAGTCAGGTAGTTTTAATTCATTTATTTATTAATTCGTTGATTCAATAATTCGTAGATTCATTGTTTTTATTTATTTATTTATTATTTTATTTATCGCTTCATTCATTCATGCTTTTCAACTTTCCTTTCATTTATTTATTTTTTAGTTTTTTTTCCCTTGACATTCATCCTTTTATTTAGAAGTAGTTAAGCTTGCCATAACTGGTTGAACTACGTCTCCCAATTTATCAAAACCGACCTCTGATATATTCAGTTAAAATGATCTTACTAATTTTTCTCGAGTAATCTATCTTTTATTCCATTATAGGAATAAAATAAAAGATATATTAAATAATTATTGATAAATATTGTTTAGGACGTACTTCTCCTGTAGTTCAGTTCCCCTCCCTCTCCTCCTCTATCCCGGAGCATACTAGTAGTATCCGTCCCATCCTTAAACATAGAGATGATACTCTTCATGGAATACTAAAGCACAGAGAGAAATCCTCCTCCCCTGTCCTTGAACCCGTGACTGACCAGGGACCTGGAGACTGGACCGGATCCGGGTTTGATGCAACTAAATTTACAACTAATTATTGTCGGACTGATCCAGGACCTGGAGATGAGCATGTTCTTGAACCCCAAAGAGGAGGACATGATGAAGGAAGAGCTGGGGTTTTCAACAGATTCAGATCTTGTAGTCCACCAGTCTCAGAGTCATCTCGTCTTTTCCCATCACATAGTTGCTCACCAAGGCGTGGATCCCCGCCCCTCAGAAGAATGGAGGGATTGGAGGGAACGCCTCTGAGAATCCTGGAGAGGCGGGACAGAACGCCCCCTCTGGGTGATGAAGATGAGGTGCTTTGTATTGAAGAACATCTCTCAGATAATGGAGAAGGTAAGACGGTTAATATTGGATTAGGTTTAGGACACTTCCACGAACCCATATCCACCATATCCGCAAACCTTATGTATCCTAAATTCTAATCCGCCAAAATATGGGAGAATCCTCGGATCAGGTTCTTGTAAAAACATCAACTTTATTTAGATTATTTTCAAAACAAAACTATCAATTTGACATGCATGTAAAAGTATTCTCATGGTGTCAAGTTTCTCCCACAGTATTGGAAATCTTCAGTGAAACCTACCACACAATAATAAGTAAAATGAATATTTATCATCTGATAATGGTATATGGTGTAACCAATTACCATCTAATAACAATAATATTAATTAGAACTAACTGTGTTTAACTGGAAAGTCGTGTATAAGTAATTTCAACTTTACTCAGATTATGTTTATTGAACCTAAGGTCGGATTTATTGAATATATGGATGATAAAAAGTTTAACTAGGTAACCTAGTTCAGCTTGCTCAAGTGAAACTTTTTATTTTTAGTTCATCTTCTAGTAGCTGTAAATTAAATTCGACCTCTTGTGATTGAAATTAATCTATGAGCGAGGAAATAGAACTAAGTGTTTAAACTACTTCTTCTGCGCTTCAATCTTAACTCAAACCAGTAGTTGAACCAGTTGAACCTATTTATGTACAGTCATAATCACCGGGAATTAATTGACAGTTAATCAAACGACTATTACTGGCAATTTTAACAGCTCAAAAAAGACAGACCACATTTTGGAAATGGCAGGACTAGGGCTATTTTGTGATTATCGTTTTAACAATCATATTTGTAAAATTATATTGTAAAGTCGTCTGATTAATTGTAAATTAATTCCCGGTTTTTCTGATTAGGACTGCAGTTACTTTTCAACTACATGGTTACCCACAAAGGTCCAAAAATGAGATTTCAGAGAAGACTGAACGAATTTTATGCTGCCTGTGTCTTCATTATCATGATTCATTTATTATCATGATTAAAAGACTGTGAATCAAAACCAGAAGACTTAACTTAACCTTGGGATCGTCATATTCAAAGAATGTTAGGTCGTCTTCACAGTCTCATTCTTTTTGGGTAACCCTGTAACCCTGTAACTTCCAACTCTGATTGTATTTACACCTAGATCTTAATCTGACCTCAACCCTGAATACTTTTTATTCATCTCTTCCTCCGCTTAGTTGGCGGAATTCTAGTTGCATTTATTACATTCCAATCTTATTCAAACTTTTTATCCCCCCCCCCCTCCTTCAGCAACATGTCGAGATAAGGCTGGGTATTGTTTTTGAGCCCTATCAAGCATTTCAGCTTTACTATTTTAATATTCTATAAATCTCTAGCACAAGCACTTCATAATTTATATTCGTATAGGTTGCGTGATTTAAATTTGAAGAATTAAAAGTTGAAAATATAAAAATCAGTATTGCAATTAGAAAACTTTTTTGCAAAAAAAATATATTTGCACATCGCACCACCCAACCTTCTTTTTCTAAAACCCAATGCACAAACATATATATTTTATAAAACCTTGTTGACCGCATTTTAAAAAACGGAAACATTTTCTGGGGGGGGGGGGTGGGAACCCTATTTTGTCAAGCAAGGATGCCCATCCCTGACAACCGCCTCTGCTTGGCATTTGTGTATTCATGCAATCAACATTTATAATGATGCAGAAATGCCTGGCACGTGCAAACTGCACAGTATAATTAGGGGCAATTAATCTACACTGCTGGATAATTAACATTTAAGTGAATTGTTCAACAAATCAGTTTTTCCCCAACTAGCTTTTATATATTTTTTATTGCTTAAATCATTGCAAAACTTCCAAATAAAATTAAATATCGAGTTTAATGATTGGAATAAAAGAATTTTCTTTTGAAGATGATATCTGTGTATACTGTTAGCAACAGAAGCAGGATTAAAGTTTGTGGGAGGAATTTTAAAATTCAGTGGATATCCCTCTTAGGTTCTGCAGATTACTTGTTCAGTAATTCTTGGGAAGTGGAGACCATAATGTAATTTGAAGAGATTGATATAAAAAAATATTAAATCTGATTACCATTATTATTTTCAGTTCCATTTGGTTGAATCATAATGTTAGAAATATTCTTAAGAACTGAAGAATGATCAACCCAGACCGGATTTTGTCTTTGATACATACTCAAATTTTCTAATCCTAATACTGATGGTTGAAACTTTTGATAGTTTAATTTTCAAACTTAGATTATTTGATCTAACAGAATTCTTGGTTTGAAATATCTAATGGAAAGGGATTGGAAAATCAGAGTTTGTGGCAAAAACTCAATTTCTTCTTAACTTTATTGTGGTTTGATCTGACACTAAGTTTTAAATCTAATAACCTGTGTTCTAGGCGTGGAAAGATCCAGGTTTTATGAGAGAAAACTCAGTTTGGCGGAAAGAGTTAAAATCTTTGATTCTTTGTCAGCAGCCGGGCCGAATATGTCAGCTGATTCAGCTGGGCAGATAATTTCAGCTGATGCCGCCTGGCAGAATATGTCCGCTGATGCTTCCGGGCAGAATATAGGTCGTCCTCCTCGTATTGGTGGTGCTACTGCTACAGGTTGGTATTTCAGACTAACTCTCCATCCCCGTGGCAGTCTTGGCAGAGACTGCATAATGCATAGATGGGGGGGAGGCTGAAAATAAAGGTACCGGATGTGAGACACTTATCTTAAGAAGTTTTAGGATAAACTTGCTTAAATACGAAATTTTATCATTCTAAACTAATTTTTCTAAATATCACTCTATTTGACCATTTTGGGATTTTATGACCATTAAGGCACATTCAACTATTCGAATTAAGTTAGAACCATTTTTAAAAATCATATAACATGGGTTAAACGATATTTGATAGGATTTTTGAGAATTTAGAGTGAAAATAAAAACTTTAAAAATAAGTGGAAAGCTTTTTTTTTATTAATCCTTTAGTGAGATTATGAGATGTTTGACTATCTAAAACAAAAGTCTAAAAATCTATTTTCAAATAAATCGTTCAATTTCAAACAATGTAAAATAATTTGCAAAATGGCAATACATTTATATAAACTCATGTGAGAGATGTCCAATAAAGTCTAAAATGTCCAGGAAACATTGGCCATGGAGAAAAATTATGTTAAAATCTAAGGAATTTGTCGAGGGTACCAGGGAGGGGTTGTGATTGGGTGGTTTCTGCTTCTCAAAAAAAAATTCTTCTATAATTTATAAAAGAATTAGTCATGAATTTAGAAAGGCTGTATTTATGCCAAGCTAACAGATTTATCAGAAATCTCGTTCAAGTCATGGTAGAAAGACCTGTTTCAGTGTAAACAAGTCCTGGTTTATTTTTTATATCATGATGCTTCAAGCACAGAAAGAGTGAAATAAAGTAGTACTAATAAACTCAAATTATGATTCGATCCTATTTACTCTTATTCTAAATTATTGTTCACAGAACATTTCACTTTTAGAAAATATTTTATTTTTTAAGGCTCTGTAGTTCGGAGGAGAAGAAAGCAGAACTCTAGGTTCCAGACCCAGCCTATAACTGTGGACGAGGTGGAGAAGGCAAGGAAGGGGTTCTTCTCCGACTCCAGCTCCAGAATATCACCACTGGGAGGACCAAGAACCTCGCCATTGTTTGCAATGCTCCGTCCTGTCTCTCTAGAGGAACTAGGTATTTCATTAAAAAATATTAATTAATCGTTTATATTATAAAACAATTCTGAACCAGACCTGGTTTTAAAAATTCATAATATAAGCACATCTCCAGCTTATTGTTAAAAAACTGTGTATGTAAGAAAGTGATTTATTTGTATCATGTTTTTAGTGTGACTTAAATTTGATATAATACTTTATAAATTGCAGCGGGGGATGTTGTTGTACCTCAGCCAAGAAGATATCTTCCAATACCCCGATCTACTCTTCCAGAATCTTCCAGTTCTAGCGGAAAATCTTCCACAAGTATTAGATTCTCTCCTTCCAAACCGTCCTTCTCCTCCAACCCTGGGAGCAGTAATACTGGAGAACCAGGACGGAGAAGTCGTCTTGTAACCTGTGTATCCGAAGGTTCACTGCTCACTAGAAACTCTTTATTTCGACCAGTGATCAGTCCCCCACCTAGAGACAGGTTCCAACCTTCTCCACCCAGGGGGCAGCCCTCTCCAGCCTTCTCCTCGGAGAACGTGAACTCGAGGTTGCAGAACCTGGATCCATCTCCTCCTCCTCTCTACACCAGATCTGCTTCCAGTCCTGTAGATCCGTCCACCCGGAGAGGGTTTAGTCCTTCTTCTGTCAGACGGAGTTCTCCGGTCTTCCAGAGACAAAACTCTAGTCCACACGTCAGATTAAACCAAATTCAGCCAAGTCTACAAAGACAGTCATCTAGTCCTCCAAGATTATTCCAGGTTAGACTTAACATTGAAAAAACGATCTTTTAGCCATCAGAATTTCCCAATATTTTGATTGGGTTTAAATAATCTGTTCATTTCACGATAATTTTAATACAGAATTTTTATGAATTGTTTTTAGAAAAGGGAAATGTACAAACTTTATTTTAGGTGTCTCCTCCCTCCACTACAACCTTCAGACAATCACCTCTTTACCATGAGGAACCTTCTAGTCTTTCACACTCTCTCTTCTCTCGCTCATCGGCGTTCCGTCCCGTTCCGACTGCGGAGAAATCTTCATCCGAACTTACTCCTGTGTCTGGTCCGATCCCGGTCCCTTCTCCTCGTCGTCTCAGCAGAGACGAATCCTGGAAGGACGGAGAGGATGAGGATCTGCAGAGTATTCTCAAGGTACGTGAGGAGCCTGTATCTCTGAGCTCCAGTAGAGCTACTGAACCAAGAATACCAAGGAGAAGTATACTCAAGAATGATTCTGTAGAAGAGTATGTTTCTTTAAACCGGAGATCTGTTGATCCTCCAGGGCGGAGTGTTCTCAAGAAGGATTCTAGTTATGATGGAGCCAGAGCTGTTTCCTCACCAAACCTCAACCGTAGCAATAGTAACAGCAGTGATGATGTTGGACTCTCCTTTACTGATGTCGTCATTGATCCAGTTCCAAGGACAGGAAGAAAATCTGCTCCAGAGGTAAAATCTAAAAACTTAATACATTAGAATTCCTTTTTATACATTGATATCTATAATAATAGCTTGAGAACCCAGCATAATACGGATACCTACCATACACCTTTCAGTATACGTGTATACTGTGAAATAGTGAGAAAAAGATAACTGTGTAATAGGAAGATTGAACCAATATTTGGGTGAATTTGATGTAATTGAAATAAATTTATTCGTAACTTATTGAATGACTTATTAAGTGAAATGGTTTTGTTTACACTGCACAATTGTTGTGTCTCATTATATCTCATTTATAATCTAATATCAAGTCTGAAAGTCGTCTTCCTATTCCAGTGTTCCGGTTATTACCTTTATCTATATTTAGACCCCTGTAAAGCGTGGAACTGGATCCCGTACTCCTGTAATCCCTAGATCCAGTATACGTATATCAGCGGATGGGGATCTAGCTGGAAAACTAGCTAAACTATCTACTCAGGTATTGAAACTAAATTCTAGAGTTTTCAACCGATGATACAGTGTTAACCACAATCATAGTAATTAATTTACCATGTGCAGTGACGAAAAGAAATTTAATAATTCTCAACTGCAACAAAACACTAATTTTAATCAAAATATGTTTATTTAAGAATTAACCAATCAATTAAAAAATATATATGTTAATTCAAAATCAAAGATAGAATGTTAATTTAAGAAAAAATATATCAATTAATAAAGGGGGGAATGCAGATGCAGAGAATAATATGTTTTAAGAAAAAAAGAATTGTTTTCAACAAATGATATTTTAAGAAATAGATATTCCATTTTAAATAAAAATTGATATGGAAAGAATGCTGAATGATGGGACAATTAAGTCATTTGAGAGAAAAACACGTAGGTTTTTAATAAGCATAGACCTTTCATAATTTCACAATTGTAGGTTTGGCAAAAAATAGAAAATAAGTTTTAAACAAATTCAAAACAAATATTTCATATCAAATAGATTATCAATTACAATAGGTGGCAACAGAGAAATGAACTTATTATACATTCACAAGTGTCTAATATAACAAGGAAGACAGCATTTTCTCCCAATATTTGACATTTGTTCCAAGATTAAGTAAAAAAGTGAAAAAAACCAGAAAATAAAAAACACAAAATTGCACTTATTTCACTGTAAGATAAGCACTTTGTTATCACTATTATTCATAATTTTGTCGGACACATAAAACTAAGTTGACACTTGTGACGTAAGAATACAATTGTACTGATAGTGTACAAATTCTCGTTGCCATCTATTCTACTAGATAATCTATTTGGTTTATATCTATTCTTATCTATTCTTAAGGCGGATAATATGAAACTGAAAATGAGCTTCGAGGATAAAACGGATCCTGAACACAGAGACTCAACACAGAGAAGGTAGGATAGCCAGGGACATTTTCTCTTTCTCATATTTCGGACCAGAGGTCGCAACTTTTTGTATTCTTTCAGGAAAAGCTAATCCGTATTTTTTTGGATCTGAAAATCTTCTAAAGCGATTGCAAAATTTTGAGACAAATGTTTTCAAGAATTAAATTCATTAAAATGTTTCCACTAAAAATATCGATATTTAAGATCTGTAGATTTATGCATCGATATCAAGATCTGTAGATTTATGCATCGATATCAAGATCTGTAGATTTATGCATTCTTATCAAAAGTTTCGATCGCATGAATTTTTTTTATGACAATTTGGACCAGATAGCAATAGATGTCATTGACATAAACACATTCAGATTAAGAAGTATTTCGTTTTTTTAAAACCCATTTGTATCTAATTTTTAATTATACAAGTGGTGAAAATTTTTGAATATTTGCCTGATCTTGGAAAATCCTTAAAAAATTTTGTTCTTAGAAATGAAGATTATTTGAATGATTATTGAAAAGCTAAATCTGTTTTCAAATCGGGTTGAATATAAGTATGCAATAAAGGAAGTTACGCAATTAATTTCATGACAGAAAGAAATTTAAAAACTTAGTCATAGAAACATTGTTTTACATCTTCGGCATTAAAGGGAGTGTTCGCGAAAAATGAAAGGGGGTATAGGTTTAATGCGATAAAAAAGCGCTTTTGATCGCTACTAATCTTACTTCTATCTGTTGCGTCTATAAGGAGAAAATTGTTAAAGACGTCTCATACCGAATAACATGTCGTCCATACAAATTGAGAAAATTGCAACATACGACTTAGACCGTAAAAAAATCCATTTAATTTCAAACAAATCATTCAGATATTACAACCTATAGTCATCGATTATCTTTCGCCACATTTGTATATATTTGATATTTCATACTAGTTTTGATTTTGTTTTTTAAAATAATATTTAGCTTACAACTTGTTTTCGAACATTCCTGGAAAATATGAAAATGTCGTCTTCATTACCAAAAATCCTCGAAACAGGAATAAATGTAACTCTCAGATCATAACAATTAAAACATATTATGAAAAATCATCTATATACAAATGTGGCGAAAGAAAATCGATGACTATAGTTTGTAATATCTGAATGATTTGTTTGAAATTAAATTGATTTTTTTACGGTCTAAGTCGTATGTTGCAATTTTCTCTATTTGTATGGACACTACGTTCTTCGGTATGAAACGTCTTTAGCAATTTTCTCCTTACAGACGCAACAGATAGAAGTAAGAGTAGTAGCGATCAAAAGCGCTTTTTTATCGCATTAAGCCTATACCCCCTTTCATTTTTCGCGAACACTCCCTTTAAAAACAACATTTTTTATTTTACATTAAAATGTATCAAAAATTAATTCTTACTATTTACACAAGTCACGATACAAACTTCCAGTTGCTGAACATTATCTATCTAGGTGTGATGGTATAAATTCAAGTAATATGATCCATTCCAGTTGATATATCACGCTAATTAAAGTTAGCTTACACCATAACAAACTAATGTTTTCACGCCGGGGTTACTCCCAGAAAACATTTATTCAAAAAATACAAATATATATTTTGTTATAAATTAAAACTTTAAATTTTTATCTAGCATGCTTTTAACATTTTCCAATAATATAGAGTATTATTAACAGATTAATCAGATTGAAGTTGTGGCATGCTTACTGCTCAATTCCGCAAAATTATCTCTAGTCTTCTTGCGTATAAAAAATTAACGCCCGAATTTTTCTCCAATGTACACTGTTAAGTACAATTAAAATGAACCTCTCAAATTTGACTTTAAAAAGTTAAAAGACAAGTTATTCAACAAAGTATATAAGAGTGAATGAAAACTTTTTTTAATTTGCTAGTTATGAACAAAAAATGTTAATAACGATGAAATTAGGCCAATTTTCCATATTCATTATATAGAATTAGAATTCGCCACTTACTGACCTAGCAATTAAAACCTGGGAGACACTGATTTTATTAGTTCCGAAGACTGTTTTGAAGAACAATATGCCGATGGTCTACGCCATAGTTCAACTATACTGACACATAACAAAGCAGTACAGTACATGCTGTACACGGCCCTAACCTAACCTTGTATCTGCAGGTGTACCAGTACAACTGGATCTCCTGTACACCTGGCTTTTAGCAAATATTAACTAAGGTACTGTAGTGTTGTTGTAGTTGTAGTGTTGTTGCATGCTGGAGCTGTTCTGTGGATTAGTCTGGTTTAGTTTGCTGTGCACTGTAAATACAGGGTGTCCCAATAAACGTGGGAATTAATAGACGAATTCGAAATCGCCTTTGTTAAGAATTAGGGTTGTTCTACCTAATGTCAATGGTCTAAATAATGTTACGTTTGCTAGAGTATATTTTATGTAAACGGTAAAAGACTGTTTAGTTATTGTGCAAAACGTTGTATGATGTTCCGTAACATTTCTGCAACAGTGAAGAGGAACAACTGTTCTGTATTCGGGAGTACTGCATGCATCTCTTTCCGAGTAGACATAACCAACCATACTAATTCAATCAATCATTTACAAAGACGATTTCAGAACCGTCACTGAATTCCCCGGTTTATTGGGACACCCTGTGCAAGACAAACATATTTAACCACGTCTCAAATTTTTAATCCTTTCACGGTTTACGTTTCTTTTCAAAACAATATTTTACTGTGATAACATAAAAATGATGTCAGCACGAATTGGGTTTCACAAATCTTGCAGTACGCCTTACATCAATCATTGCATGCTACTTGTATACACAACACAGTACATACCAAAAATGTTTTTTTCTTCAAAGAAAACCATTTCTTTTCGATGAGTATTTCAATCATGATTTTAAAAAAGTTCGTACTTTCATGTCACATAACTGCACATCACTAGGTCGCATAGAACCTGCTTCTATGTAAACAATGCATGGTTCACAAGCTGCACTTGGACAGTAGTAAAAATATCCGGTAACATATTAGAAATTCTAAAGATGTTGGTTCTTCTCAATAGTTTTAACAAGAGGAGTTAAGAACTTATGGTTAAAAATATTTAAAATTTCGATCTAGCGTGAAATTTTGTTTGACGTTTTTTAGATTTTTTAAAATTGTTTTGTCTTATTTTCTGATTTAGGACATTAGATTAGAGCTATCATGGAAACAAATTAAATCGACATTATTATTATTGTTTCCTTTCCAAAATATTTTATAATTAAATTTTATTTCATGATCACCCAGGTTTAAGTGTTTAAAAACATTATTAAGATTAAAACGTTCTTGTTTTATATCTACGATTTATCCCAAAAAAGAGAACCCTGATGGTTGATAAATCACATTATTAACACCTGTTCAGTGTAAAATAATGTTAGTTAAGTTTATATTATTTATCCCAAAAAAGAGAACCCTGATGGTTGATAAATCACATTATTAACACCTGTCCTGTGTATTAATAATGTTAGTTAAGTTTGAACTGGTGTTAATGTCTATTCAAATATCAAGTTGCACCAGAACAGATTCAGCCTGGGAAACTTATATAATTTAAGCAGTGTAATTAAAACTATATAAATTTGGCAATAATTATGTAAATTCTTATAATTATTATTTAAAAAAATATTATCTATTTATGTCATTGTAATGGCTATTATTAAGTGCGAAAAAGTTTTTGCCGGGATTTTTATTTTTTCTAGTTTGTTTAAAAAAAAGTATTATCACACCTCACTACGTTCGGTGTGAAAATACTTTCATTTTGATCGAAAACGAACTAGAAAAATTAAAAATCTCAGCAAAAACTTTCAGTACATGTATAGTTTCTTTCAGTTTAACTTAAACTATTTAAAAGCAGGTCAATAAAGTTACTTTTATCACACTACAATTAGACAAATTAGGTATACAAGTTGAAATTTTAATAGCTGGGTGAAAAGGTTACTTTTTCGCCCTGTTGTAGGGCGATATAGTCACTTAATCACCCTACAACGGGAAACATTAGGTGTGATAAATTCCATCAAAATTGAATAAATGTTATTATTTCATAGGTAAATTTTGTTTGGGGAAATAGTGGGAAGTATTTAGCATATTTTTGAGTTTATTTAGTTTATTAATTTTCCAACTAACATATAAAAAATTATATAAATAAATATAATATGTATATAATAATTTTAACGTCTCAGGTTCTCATTTGATTGGGCCTTTTCCACTTGAAATAGATTTTAAAGGTAATAAAACCGTTTGAGGTTTAAATAAGTATTGAATAGTGTTAAGAATAGCTTAGTACTGTTCCGGGGTTTGCGTAGGTAACAGCGCCGTCGTACCGTGCCCTTTTTTACTGTCTAATCAGTACCGTCCCGGTTTCTGCGTAGTGAGCTAGTGAACAGCTCTGCCGTACCGTCCAGACCCGCGCTGTGAGAGTTTGCGGCTGATAGATAGATCATCATCAGTTGTGAAGCAACCGTTTAGAGTTAAGAAGAGCTCAGCTCTGGCTTTTACTTCAGTTAAACCGTTAAACATTCCAACCATGAATTCTGGTTTATCGGTAGGGGTTTTTTATTTAAATAATATATCATTTCAACCGTTTAGTTTGAAAGAAAAATTTCCAGGTTTCTCCAACATTTTTAAAAATAAAAAAATTCCAATCTATTTTTTGTGCTATATGTTGTCAAGAAAATGTATCACATATTTGATAACAAATAAATTCTATCGCTTTTCTGTTTTTTTTTCTCTTTCAAAATCTTCAGTACACTTCTTCTAAAGAAACATATTTGGCTTCCTAGTGTATATTTCTTAGTTGGGTCGTGTATATTCTGTTGTATACCCATTTAAGAATAATAGACTAGTTTTGATTTTGTTTTTTAAAATAATATTTAGCTTACAACTTGTTTTCGAACATTCCTGGAAAATATGAAAATGTCGTCTTCATTACCAAAACAACTCCATATCTGTAAACATTTATCTGGACAATGAGTCACCATTTTGTTATTAATATCTGAGGGTTGCGTGAGGGGTATAGGCCCCCTCCCCCAGTATTACATTGTTCTCATAACGCTTAAAGTGTCTTGTCCTCTTGGTTTTAAGTTGCATGATACCCTTTAAACCTTTATTACAGCTTAAATAAAGGACTCCTAATTTTTCTATCAGAAAATAGATTATTTTCTATTGCGGTTCTCTTGCAGCAGCAGAGAATAGGAAAGCGATTAAGAGAAATTATATTTTTCCAATTAAAAAACGATGATATCTTCCTCATTGTTAAGAGTGCCGATGTGAATCGGACATGTAACACTAAGGGCACTTGGAATTGCCTCGATAGTCCACTTAAACCTCCCTTATAATTCCATAAAACAAGTTCTAAATCTATGAATTCTAGAATGTAGGAGTGTCTATGTAAGCATGGATAATTGATGAATACTGATTTTAACGCTACCTTTCAATTCACATCATAGCATCACTATTAAGTTATAGCTTTCTCTTCACAACATAGCAATGTTAAGTTGTAGCTTTCTATTATCATCATATCACTGTTAGTTTATAGCTTTTCATTCACATAATAGCACTGTTACGTTATAGCTCTTCATTCACATCATAGCACTGTTACGTTATAGCTTTCCATTCACATCATAGCACTGTTACGTTATAGCTTTCTATTCACATCATAGCACTGTTACGTGATAGCGTTCCATTCACATCATAGCACTGTTAAGTTATAGCTTTCCATTCACATCATAGCACTGTCAAGTTATAGCTTTCCATTCTTATCATAGCACTGTTAAGTTATAACTTTCCATTCACATCATAGCACTATCAAGTTATAGCTTCCTCTTCACATCATAGCACTGTTAAGTTATAGCTTTGTTAAGTTATAGCTTTCTATTCACATCATAGCATTGTTACGTTATAGCTTTTTATTCACATCATAGCACTGTCAAGTTATAGCTTTCTCTTCACATCATAGCACTGTTAAATTATAGCTTTCTCTTCACATCATAGCACTGTTATGTTATAACTTTCCATTCACATCATAGCACTGTTAAGTTATAGCTTTCCATTCACATCATAGCACTGTTAAGTTATAGCTTTCTCTTCACAACATAGCACTGTTACGTTAAAGCTTTCTCTTCACATCATAGCACTAGCTTTCCATCCACATCATAGCACTCTTAAGTTATAGCTTTTCATTCACAACATAGCACTATCAAGTTATAGCTTTCTCTTCACATCATAGCACTGTAACGTAATAGCTTTCTTTTCACAACATAGCACTAGCTTTCCATTCGCATCATAGCACTGTTACGTTAAAGCTTTCTATTCACATTATAGCACTGTTACGTTATAGCTTTCATTCACATCATAGCACTGTTACGTTAAAGCTTTCTATTCACATCATAGCACTGTTACGTTATAGCTTTCCATTTACAACATAGCACTGTCAAGTTATAGCTTTCTATTCACATCATAGCGCTGTTTAGTTATAGCCTTTTCTTCACATCATAGCGTTGTTAGTTTATAGCTTTCCATTGACAACATAGCACCGTTATAGCTTTCTATTCACAACATAGCACTTTAATAGCTTTCCATTGAGATTATAACATCATTTATATCCTAGCATATTTTGTACTATATCTGATGTAATATTTATTTTCACATTATAACACTATCATTTTGTAACTTTTTAATTGATCTATCTAGCGGTTGTCTAATTTCTAATTCATCATTTATTCGTGGTTCATAAGCTCAATGAAATTGCCATGTAAAAATCTTCGTGGATTAAATCACCAATTTTTAACATTTTAACATATCTTAGTTTTAAGGAAGTATAACCCTTTGATTTTAGTGTTGCTCGTTTAAACTGCGGAATATTGGCTCTGTAACTAAAAAAACATGTTCTGAAAGGTTTTAAACCTTGGAGTTGACAGCAAGCATGAACATTGTTAAACATGCATGAATATTGCCCCCCCCCCCCACACCGTTAAGCATATATCCAAGTAGAGGAGGGTGGGTCGTAAAAAAATGGCACGTGTGCCTTTACGTTTGTATCCAATAAACGTCAATACGACTGAACCGATCAAGTACGACATTTTTGTGGCAACTCACATGAATCCAGGAAAGGTTTATGGTCATTCAAATCTGAAAAATTTTATCTGGAAAAAGTGTCGACATTTGTAATTTTTGAAAATGCACAAATTTAAGTAGAAAATCCACGAAATCTTTTGAAGAACTGAGAAAATTTTGATTTTAAGAGCAACAGCTACATGGCTAGTTAACTAAACAGAGAATTTTTCTAGTTATGAATCTTATTTAAACCCCCTGTTAAACAAATAAAAAGTTGAATTCTACGTATTTTACTGTAGCTGGCAATATACGCCGTGAATCATGATTTTAACGAGTTCACATATGCATGCATTGTTTGTGTAAATATGAAAAATATACCGATACCAATTCTGAACTGCCTCTCATGATTGGATTTCTAATCCTAGTTATTTTCTCAGTATTTAGAGGGACTGTAAACAGTAATTTTAACTGACCCTCCATGCAAAGATGGCAATGCCCGACGCTCAAAGGTACCATTAAAACCTTTATCTGATCAATAATGTGGGAGATATTGTCGTTTTTCTGGGTTGGAAAGTGTTATAATTCTGATAATTCCTATATGCTTTTCCTGCAGTAAAAATGCGAAGTCACTTTTGTAGAGAACGTTCAAATTGAAAATAACCATTTTTCAAAGTTATAAACCTTTTAAATCTTATTCAGACAAAGCTTATAGGGGTACTGTTGTATTTCGGGCATTGCCAATTGCCATCTTTTCATGGACGGTCATATAAAATTACGCTTACTGTCCCTTAATAAATAAATCATACACAACGGATATAAAAGATAATTTTATTAGATCCGAGACGAGTTTAATGAAATGCGAGAATTAGTTGAACCACGTAGACCGAGTTAAACCACTTCTCTTGTTCGCCTGTTAAAACAGAAGTGGTTCAATTTAGTCTACACATCGCAATTAGATTTGGTCCCAGTTATCAATGTTTTTCTTGAATTCTCAGGGGCGTATTCAGGGGGGGGGCTATTGGGGCTAAGCCCCCCCTGGACCAGTGAAATATATTGATTTCAGGGGGTTTTCAGGCAACAGGTGCTTAGCCCCCCTGGAAAGAAAAAAAATTAAGCTCCTGGACGAACTTCTGAATACGCCCATGTGAATTCTCTTCCAAGAAACATCGAAAAGAACCATAACAAATCAAATAAATCATAATAGAACTATCCCTCTTTGTAATAATTTTTATTTCACTCAATATTTAAAACCGTTGATAGTACGGATATATGTAGCATGTCATATACAGGTTTTGAACACCATTGTTTACCATTTATTCAGGCGTTGTAGAATTTTATACCTAAAGGCCATTCCTTCGTGCCTTCAAATATGAATTTATATTTTCACCAAATGTACAATATTTTTATACGATATGTGATTGCAATTTATTGAAGAAAGGGAGGTCTAGGTAATTATCGATATGTGTTATCAGTCTAAAGGCTAAATCATAATTGATTTCAAAATAGATTTTGGTCACTGCATGGTTGTTAGAACAATATTTACTCATTAACTAATTTTTATGATTTAAAAGAAATGTTTTTTGCTAACTTATAAAACAAAAACAGTCAAATATCAACGTATTTGATAAGAAAACTTAATCGTTTATTTGATTTAATATTTAAATTCATTTGATTTGAATTTCATAGGCCCATGATTTCAATTTTGTATTTTGAAATAAATTGTTATCAGTATTTTGTTGATAAGAAAGCAAAACTAAATGCAATTCAGATTTCAGGGGTGGGATTTAAGCTATAAATGTTTCAGCTGATTCGAAATTATGGTATTAATATCCACCATTTCTATGCAAAGTTAAGGAATATTTGGAGTAAAATATGGTGTTTATTGATGTTTTTACAGACTTTAATGTGCTAATAAAACATTATCTTAAAAGTCCTTGACATTTATGTTTTTCATAAAATTCAGATTTTTTTTTAATCCTTTAATGAAAAGCTATTTTTTAATTTCCTCAGTATTTTAGTATACATTTTTATTTCACGATTCTTACAATCATATATCATTAAAAAATGCTGTAATATATTAAAAATAGGTTTTCAGTTCTTTGAGAACATTTTCTCTTTGTATACATTGTAAAACAAAAACAAACAAAAAGTTTACGGATTTTATAATATAATTTCGTGGATTTTCAAAATTTGATGAAATCTAATTTTGGTTGAGGCCAATTTTAAAATTTTGATCATCCGTAAACCTTCCCTGGGGTCATGTGAGGTCCCTTAAAAAATTTGGGCCCGATCGGTTCTGTCCTTATGACGTTTATTGGATACAAACAAACAAACAAATAAACAAACAGACAAGCAAAGTATATATATAGAAGATATACAAAAATCTAAATGTGTAAGGATATGTTTTTTGGTCGAGTTTTAGTTTCCTTTAGTTAGAAACTTTACAAGTAAAATAGAAGACGACAAAAGAATGAAATAACTAGAATTTATCTCATCAAAATAACTGAACAATCCCTTAATATTAGGTTCAAATTTGGCGTAAAATAGCTCTCGCTTAGGTTTGCGTGATACTGTAAAGAATATGGTAAACACCAAAAATATGCCACAACAGGTTGTTCAGGGGTTTTTAATGCCAAGGGGAAAACAGGGGTTAATTATTTTCAATCTGGGAAATTTTGCACAAAAAAAAATATTTTAAATTTGATAGTTAAGTTTGAAAAAAAAAATATTTAAATTTTGGACACCCCTGGAACTGAAACATTTTATTTCCCAGTGTTTGGTTTACAGTGTGACTCATGGTGGTTTAGAACTTCACAGTTGAAACTAGTTTCAAATGTGAACACCAAGGGAACCAAGGATACTTAAACTATACTTGGAGGGGTTTATTTGCCATGCAAAGATAATTTTTAACTTATTTAAAACGTACTTGACTAAGATTAGAGGTGTTGCTAATGCATGTTCATGATAGGTTTTCAGTGAAGACTGAAAGGGGGGGGGAGATGTACTTATTTTTTAAAATAAACCAAAGAACTTAAAACGAAAGTCCAAGCGCCCCCCTTTTCATTTAGAGTTCAAACTAGTTATAAATCTTAACACCAAGAGAACCAAGGATACTTAAACTTTACTTATAAGGGGTTTTTCGGCTATGCTAAGATATTTTTTACAGGCTGTGTAACAGAGTTTGTTCAAGACCTGTTTTTGATCGCCCAGATTTTTCTATAGCCCTCTCCAGTTGTCATGTTTAATAGAATTGTTTTCTTGGATTCCTGGTTGAATTATTAGACACACAGTTTTTCATTCAATTATTTTTTATATTTTCAAGCTTTTTATCCTTTTATCGGTATCTTTCGGGTTTATTTTTACTATGTTCTATTGTTTTCTACTTAATTTTTCTATTCTAATTTTATTTGCTATATTCAAGCTTAATCTGCTCAATTAAAAAACAAACTAGGTAAGATAATTTTCATAAGATTTTTAAAAAGTTTTGGCCACTTATTTTACCTAAGTCAAAAAAAACTTATTTTTTAATATATTTTTAAGTTTTTCATAAAGAATATACACCCCTGGTATTATATTCTTTTGTTTGTTCTGTTATCTCTGTAAAGTGTTCAGTGTATAGTGTATAGAGAAGAGATTATACGACTGCTGTCAAGGGTTTTTGTGTTCTCTACCAGGTTTCTTAATATTATCGTCATTAATATTAGTTACAACTATTCAAATATTTTTACAAATGGATATATTGAATTCAAATCAAGTAATCTCTAGGCCAGTGCTGTTAAGCATTCAAATTAATTAAAGTATTTATCCAAAAATCACGGTCGAGATATCTTGGTTATTTCCTTTTAAAATTTAAAAAGTTTGCGGCGGATTTCTGCTTCAGAAACAGACTGGAAACATTTTCCGGTATAAATTTTGAAATACACTATTTACATAAAAACATAAAAATTTAAGTTTCGTTGACAATTTTGTCTAATATTATTAATATTTTAAAATATTAAAAATATTTTTACAGTGCTTAGGATCCATTTAATTTTGATGCCGGTCCGGATCCGGATCCTGGATCCGCACTGGAAAAAATGGATCCGGATTCGGATCCAGGTCATTTCTTTACTGATTTACAACAAAAAGCAATTTCAAATTTGTTGTCTTATTTTTATCCTAAAACTTGATGAACCATTCAGAAATGAGGAAATTTTAATAATCTCTCTTTTTTCAAAAGTTCAGATTTGGGTTTTAGGAGTAAAAATTTTTTTTTTCAGTTTTTGGTTGATATTTTACCCCTTGGATCCGGATCCGTGGATCCGCACATTTTTGCGGATCTGGATCCAGGAAGCCAAAATCTTGCGGATCTAAAGGCTCCGAATCCTAAGCACTGATATTTTAAAATATTTAAAAGAGATATTTATTTTTATAATATGAGATTTTTTTTATCAACTTCTTTTAGCAAACTTTCTTGTCAATCGCTATAAAATATGTCTTTCGTCATTCTTTATCAAGTTTCTTTTCAAATCTTCAGAGCAAAAAAGTTATTATAAAAAAAAAGAATTTAAATGTCTTAGTCATGGATAATGTAATTTTATCTGAGAGCTCCAATCTATTATTATTTTTGTGGAACTTGATCCTAAATTTTGCCTTAACTTTTTTTAAAATCCGCCATTAAAAATTATTATTAGTTATTATATATCCCTGTAATATAAAAAGAGCTGAGTTCCCTCTAAGCTATTGCACAGCTGGTGGTGTAGAATGTAGAATGTAGATGACTCAGTACAATAAAAACATTTGTATAGATTAAACATCAAGGATATATATTATTAATAAGGTTTATTCATTAAATAATACAACAATAAATTTTAATGAAAAGTGATTTTGCATTATTAGTATTCAAATATCAATGCATTTTTTTACACTTTCTTTTAAATCTTGATTAAGTCAATATTGATTATTTTTACTAATTTTAAAAGGTAAAATTAGTGTGTATGCCCCTCCCTTGAAAGAATCCTGAATACGCCCAAAACCCTTGCTCAAATAGCTCAAATCTAGATTTTTGACCATTTAGATTGAATAGTTTATCTTCAAAGGTTAAACCATACGAACTTTGAACCAGGAATGTAGTTTATTTGTTACTCGGAACCATTGTAAACCTTTTGTGTTTTTAGTCACCTCCCCCCCCCCCCTCTACTAGGAAGTTAAGTGAAAACTGATGAAGCCCGTTATGTTAAGTTTGGTCTTAGTTTGAATGATTATTTTATTAATCTTACAAATTGTTTTATCTTGGTCCAACGATTATGATAATTTAAAATTAATTAAATGATTTTTTGATTATAGTTTCTTCGTTCGATGTGAGACAATTTTATAATATTTCATTGGTTTTATATTAAAGAAATTTATGTGGAATAAATATATGTTTCTCATTAATTTACTTTTGTGAACAGACATCTAAATAATATTAAGTATTAATCCCTGTTTGTTTGTTTCTATGTCAGAAATCCCTTAACCATTTTTTTCGTTTTTGGAACTAATTATATACGGATTGTCCTTGATTTTCCTTTGATCCATTCAGAGCAGTTTTGCAGATTGTATTGCAGATGGTTGAAATCTTGTAAAAGGACAATTATATTTCATATCAACATTTCAACCTTGGGATAATTATACAAAAAGCATCTTAGGACTCCTAAAAATTACTTTTTAAATCAATTTTCAAGGACAAAATCTAAAACGGATAAATTTTAATTACATAAATAATATACTTAATTGCCCTTTTTTACCTTTTTGTATTTAGATAAAAATATTCTAAATATTGAATAATACCAAAACTTTTGTCTTCTTGGTTCTGGTTCAGAGAAATCAAACAAAGGAGTTTATTATGCAAACTTAATCTTTTTCAGATTTCTGCCAGAGATAAAATATAATAAAACAAGACATTCGTACATATGCTCCCTATAGCCGGCCAAACGGCAGGACCGAATGGGCTGAATTTTTTGAGGGAACCCATGGGTACCCTGGGGATAACATAGGCTAAGCAAATTCTAAAATTTAGATTTTTCAAAAATCAATTTTTTTCTCATTTTTTTATTCCACGGGCATCGCCGGGCCCTTCAGCTAGTAATATATAATTATATATAACAGGATTATTTTATAGAGTATGAAGTTGTTAAACAAAGTGCATAATGTGCCGTTTATTATTGAAAATTACTGCTTTTAATATTTTATAATATCCGAAAATTTCTCATTTATTAAAGTATGATTATTTTTTTTTGTTTTTGAAAATTTGTAATGTTTTTAGGAAATTTTGTTATCATTCTCCCCTTGTCATATTCAAATCAATATTGATATGCGGGCGCTCTCATCCAGAAATATACAAAATATTCTTTAATATTCTAATTTTATTCTCACACACAATCAAACTTAAATTAGGAATATTCAATATTCATAATTAAAATGTCTGAAATATGGATATTTCGGTTTTAAAATGGTTAAAGACTAGCTGTTACTCAAGTATACAAATATTTAAAATTACTTTTACAATTACACTTTTATGTAAGGCTTTTCATAAAGTTATATCTGTAAAAAAATAACTGTTTTTCATGTGGATAAACTTAGTCTTTGCTATCTTCTACACCCTGTAATTCATAAACATGATTCTAATAAAATGTGTTACCCTCTGTTACAACCCTTCCGCTAAGTACCCACACTATCCCTTATACTTTTTCGCCCCCTCCTTACCTTATTCATGATTTATCATTATTGTTTTGTTTAAAATGTACTCTGTACAGTGTACATCCATCTATTTATTTACAATTCTTCTTCGCTTATAATGGGCCAACCAATCAAAACAACCAACTCTGGTTAGGCGGGTCCAAACTACATAGTAAATTGTGATTTTTTATTTGTATTATCTCGTGCTTTGTAGTTGAATAAAAATATGAAATGAAATATGGACCCCCCTGTAAGTGCAAAATCATGAGAATTTAATGAAAGCTACTTTTATTTAATATACGTGGCTTCAATAATGTTTTCAGTAGGAAAAAGTTCAGGTTTCTTCAGTAAAGATAAAAATGTTTATTATCACATAGTTGTCACATATTTCATTTCAAAGGCAAAACATTGGGCATTTTTCCTATAAGGATAGAAAAATGATGATGGCGTCTTAAAATAAAAAAAGTAAAAAATTGAAATCTCTAAAATCTTGAATCTGACCCTGCAACCCTACACATTGTACAAGTGCACACATTTGCAGCCCTGACGCTGAACTGCAATATGCACGAATTCACATTTTTATATTGTAAATGCGTACATTCATCCTTTCATACGCATTTGCTTTCCTTGTTTTCAAGGGGTAAAATCTTTTTGTAAATATGTATGATTTCTAAACTAAAAAATATACTTGAATAATAATAATGTTTTTTTTCAGTTCCTCTCCCTGCCAACCATCTACTAACCACAACTCTTCCACCACCTCCAGTTCCTCCCCCTGCCAACCATCCACTAACCACAACTCTTCCACCACCTCCAGTTCCTCCCCCTACCAACCATCCACTAACCACAACTCTTCCACCACCTCCAGTTCCTCCCCCTACCAACCATCCACTAACCACAACTCTTCCACCACCTCCATTTCTCCAACATTACTTGAACCAATCACCTCCATTCCTCTAGAAAATCCAGCTCCTCCACTCATCCAACTACCTTTGCCTGTCCACCTACCTCCGCCCGCCCCCCTGCCACCAACCCCCTCTGTTAAACCCCACAACTCATCTAACCGTTCCTCCCGCAAAGTTGACCTGCCTAAACCTGAAGATTTCTACGCTATTTACCAGCAGCAAAAACGTAGAAACTCGCTCAGTCCCGCCCCTATCTCAAGCACACCCTCACCTAAACCTGCCCTAAGCTCAGGAACGCCCTCTCCGAAGGGAAGTGAAAGGCGGAGCCTTCGCCAGCGATCTGCCAGTCCGCAGTGCAGGAAGGGGGTGGAGTTCTGGGAGGAGAAGGAGGCGGAGTTGAAGAGGGCGAGTAGTCAAGAACGTGACAAGATGTCCGCTAGAACAGATGTTCAGATCCAAGGCGGAGGGATTATGGAAAGGTAAGAACTCCTAAAATGAAAGCCGAATGCTTAAAGGGACTGTGGGCGCAAACTCAAGAGGTTCTCCATACAAGGAGTAACATGCACGATTTAAAATGATGCCTTTAAAAGCTTAGGGTGATCATTTGCGGATTCCTATTGTAGAAGCATTGAAGGCAATTATAAGAATTGTACAGTTTTCAAACTAAAAAAGACAACATCTTTCCTAATGCTGAAACAGGTGTAGGTTTAAATCTAGTAAGTTAGTAATTATTCATTCATAAAATATAACAAAAACATACAAAATTAAGTGTTTTAGGAGAAAATATTTAAAAACCTCAAAAAATAGAGGTTGCGGGAATATTTCCCCCCAATTCTAAGAAAATATAAAAAATATAAATTAAAGGAAAAGGAAAGGAAAAGGAAATTTAAATATTTATTGTTTCCATTATATTTAATAATTAAACTGGAGGTGGATTGGTAGTATTTTTCGACGATGAACAAGCAACTTTTAGAAATAAAAATGTTATATTTATTTCTAATGTTAAAATTTTTTAAATAGCATACCCCTCCTTATTTGTTGTTGGGGCTTGGAGGGTCGCATGAAATTACAACAATAGTTTCTTTAGTAAAATAAAGTTAAGTCTTGCAAATATGCCTTGATTATGGTATCTATTTTGCCTCTGCCAGGATGTATATTGTATATTAAATATGTTATTTAAATGTACTTAACTTGATGCAATATAGGTTTCCAAGAAGTATTAAAGATTTAATTATCAGTATCAAACACGAGACTTAGAACTACATTTGTACATTCATGTCACAAGAGTCACAATAGATTATACGGAACTGGATTCATATTTGAAAAATACATAGTGCACTGGGCGGATACGGGGGGGGGGCGGGGGCGGCAGGACCTTCGCACTCCCCTGAGATTTCAGAATAGCTTCTCAATAGCACTACAGGGAAAGAAAACCTAGTGCAAAACAGGAAAGTCAACAAAAATTGATATTGTTCTTTTTTAGATAAAAAAGATGTTGCCCTTTTTTAGGTTAAAGTTTTTAGTCCAAACAATTTCTATTTGTTTTCTTGCAGTAGAAATGCGCAAAACACTTTGTAGAGAACCCAGAATTTAAAATGATAATTTTTCGAAATAATAAACATAGATATCTATCTATTTAATATTTAATCAGACAAGGCTTTATAAAGGATACTGTTGTAAATCAGGCAAAGCCATCTTTGCACGAAGGTTCAAGGGAAATTACGCAAACTGTTTTCTAACTGTAGAATGCACAATCTCGGAGTAGGTTTCCTACATGTGTATTGTTTATTCACATCATCATCGTGATTGGAAGTTAACAACTTGGGCAATACAAATATTCGCTTTTGGGATTTGGGTCATTTAGAAAATACATTTAGAAAAATTCGTATTTAGGATTTCGGTCATTATTTAATAAAACTATTTAGTTAATCTGGGGCTTATTTCAGATCTCTTCTTATCTTAATCATGAATGTTGTTACTAGTTAGAAAGCCAAATTTAAAATTCCCACCAGAAACTTGTTAGTTTTGAGTTTTCATGCCAAACTTATTTTTTAAACTATTGCAACACTCCTTGAATTCATGGTTTTATAACAACTTAGTTTGACAACCAACCCTACTTCATACATGCAACTACAACATGGTTTGCGACACAAAACATTTACAGAGAAATTGAAAATTATAAATGTTCCTGTTATAGGAAATATTATATATCAGACAAAGGGTTTTATGGCACTGATGTGAATCAGACATGACATTAATATTGAGGGTACCTTGAGTCACTTTTATTCAACAAATGTTCCCTCACCCAAATTGAGAATATTTATTATGATTAGGTTGGCTCAGTTACAGAAGCATGGGGATGAGGATTGGAGAAAAAGAGTCGATAAACCGAACCCTCTTGAAATATCAAGGTATTATATAAACCTGAATAAACCAAACCCTCTTGAAATATCAAGGTATTACATCAACCTGGATAAACCGAACCCTCTTGAAATATCAAGGTATTTTATCAACCTGGATAAACCAAACCCTCTTGAAATATCAAGCTATTATATCAACCTGGATAAACCAACCCCTCTTGAAATATCAAGGTATTATATCAACCTGGATAAACCAACCCCTCTTGAAATATCAAGGTATTATATCAACCTGGATAAACCGAACCCTCTTGAAATATCAAGGTATTATATCAACCTGGATAAACCAAACCCTCCTGAAATATCAAGGTATTATATTAACCTGGATAAACCGAACCCTCTTGAAATATCAAGGTATTATATTACCTGGATAAACCGAACCCTCTTGAAATATCAAGTTATTATATCAACCTGGATAAACCGAACCCTCTGGAAATATCAAGGTATTCCTGAATAAACCAAACCCTCTTGAAATATCAAGGTATTTTATCAACCTGGATAAACCGAACCCCCTTAAAATATCAAGGTATTATATCAACCTGGATAAACCGAACCCTCTTGAAATATCAAGGTATTATATCAACTCGGATAAACTGAACCCTCTTGAAATATCAAGGTATTATATCAACCTGGATAAACCGAACCCTCTTGAAATATCAAGGTATTATATCAATCTGGATAAACCGAACCCTCTGGAAATATCAAGGTATTTTATCAACCTGGATAAACCAAACCCTCTTGAAATATCAAGGTATTATATTAACCTGTATAAACCGAACCCTCTTGAAATATCAAGGGTGTATAACAACCTCAAAGTTTTTATTTTTAGGGGAAATGGGTTAAACTTCGGTCTTTATAAAACTTTAAGAAACTTATTTCTAACAAAAAAGATACTAAACCTAACTCCACATAAAGTGTCAAGGAATAATAGTGGAGAAGAAGTTGTTTTTATCTTAACTTTGTCTGGAAAAGCAAGAGTTAAATCAGTCAATATACTAAACCTAACCCCTCAAAAGGTTCATAGTGGAGAATGAAGTTTAACCTGTCAGCTTTTTCACTAACTTTACTTAATGGGGAAATAGGGACTGAAAAAACCCAGATAATTTCAGATTAAAATACAGACTTTCTCCCTAAAAGTTTTATTCTCTCCAACCCTAAAGAGAGGGAGGGGGGGGAAGGGGTTTCGCTTCGGTGAATTTAGAGGTGTGAAGGAGTAGAAAGTTTTTTCTTTGTATTTTATTTTCTCCTTCAACAGTTGAAATCCCTTCCGTGTCTACTTTTTAAATCTTATCCACTCATCCAAAACTCCTCCACAAGTCGAAATCTCAATCTCGTTGAAATCTCTTCTACTAGTTAAAATCTTTTCCACTAGATAAAATTTCCGCCACTAGTTAACATCTCATCCACTGATTCAAAACTTCTCCACCAGTTGAAATCTCCTCCATTAGTTAAATTCCACTAGTTGAAATCTCCTCCATTAGTTAAATTCCACTAGTTGAAATCTTTAACTGTAAGTTTTCTAATTAATTCTTGGTTTAGATGCATCCCACCTTCCAATAATCAGAACACTGCTGATAATTATATCCACATGTTAAAGCATACTTTACACCCTTCCTCCCTTCATTCTTATACAAGACAATAGACAGTCCTTTCTATAAATTCTAAATTTTTAGATTATTTATAGACCTCCCTGCATGTTCTAGATTTTTAGATTCTTCCTAGTTACAACTTTTTAGATGACAGACAGGCCTTCTAACAAGTTTTAGATTTTTAGATATTCCTGCAAGTTACAACTTTTTAGATGACAGACAGGCCTTCTTAAGTTTTAGATTTTTAGATATTCCTGCAAATAACAATTTTTTTAAATACAGACAGTTTTAGCTTTTAAGTTATAACTTGATGACAAATTCTAGATTTTAAGATTGACAGATTTTCCCGTAAGTTATAGGTTTTAAAAAACCCTTCCTGCAATTAAATTTCATATAGTCATCGTCGTATATATCAATACAATAAAAACAACTTTTGATAAAAAAAATTTTGATTTCTACCAAGCTTTTAACCAGCATGGATATACACATAAACTTGGAAACTAAGATAAACTGTAAATTAGCAGCTTCTCATTGTTTACCTGTAAACTTGTTATTCGAAAAACCTAGTTAGAAATCAAAACTTGAATAAAAACCTAGTTAGAAATCAAAACTTGAATAAAAACCTAGTTAGAAATCAAAACTTGAATAAAAACCTAGTTAGAAATCAAAACTTGAATAAAAACCTAGTTAGAAATCAAAACTTGAATAAAAAAGTCGCCTTTATTGTATTGATATAAACACCGACCACTGTACCTGCAAACATATAGACCTTCATTAAAAAAATTTGATAATGAATGATAACATCAATAATAATGATAATCCAGGGATCAGCTGCAGCAGCTCGACCGGTCAGCTTGATGGACAGGATGAGTAAACTCAACGAGGCCCAGGGGAACTGGCAGAAGAAGGTTGAGGTCAAGGTAGTGAATTTTTAATGGAAATCTTTAAAGGGACTGTAAGTGAGACTTCAAAGATGGCAATGCCCGATTCACAACGGTGCTTTATCTAATCTAAAACGTGGAAAATAACGTTTATAAGCGTTTAATTTTGAACTTTTCCATACTTGATTAGACAAAGATACTAAGCTTAATATACTGTTGTAAATCGGGCATTGCCATATGTACGTGGTGGGTCACTTAAGAGAACGATTTAACTATTAAAAAGTTATTTTTTAAATAAATTGATAACACTGATTTTATTTTTGATCCTTACTTATCAAGCACTTAATTTTCTTTTACATATGCTTCCACCAATATTATGATTAAATGCCATGTTTCACATGAAATAATACATCAGAAAATTTTTAGATTTAACATTTAACATTCCACTGAATTTTTTATCAAACATTTTTTGCTTCTTTCGAATAATTATCAGAAAATTGTTATTTTAAAATTGTCAAACATGTTCTGTTGCTGAAGGAAGGTGAAAAGAATGCTGTCAAAATTATGCTTAAAGCAAGATTTTTTTTTTAGGACACAAAAAAGTTCACAGTGGAGGGTAAGATGGAGCGTGAAAAACTAGATAAATCCGTTATGTCTGGAGATTCTAGGCTCCGTACACCAGAACCTGTTTCTACACCTGTAAACGCCAATGTAAACAAAGTAAAGACTGTGGAGCGGGAGCGGCGGACCCCGACGATGACGATCTTCAAGGGATCCAATACTCCAGTCAGGGCCCGCCCCGTCTCATTGTTTGTTCACAGTGAAAATGTGAATAATAAAGGGACTGGTTCCGGTTTGAATAGATCTAGTTCCTTGAGAAAGGTATCCGGGGAGCATAGTCCTGTATTCCCTAGTCCTACTCCTCCTAGTCCGGAGATACAGTTCCAAGGTAATATACATCAAATTAACTTTTTTTTTTAAATTACTTCTTTTTTGGTTCTATCAAAGATTCATATTAATGCACAGGTAGCAAAAAAGGATATTGATCGAATCCTTTTTCAAATCTGAAAATTTGCGACATTTTAGTCTTACAAAATAAAAACATGGTGGCTTGAAAAGCAACATTTAAAACCTAAAATTGTTGGCAGTTAAAAATAAGCACGAAGCGCCGTGAATTATTTATTTACAATATATTGAAGTATATATATTTTAGGTATAGATGAGGAGGAGGAAATAGATTTTGACGAGGAGAGAATAAATAATTATAAACCAACCCTTCTCTCAAGAAAAACAGTTCAACCTCCCAGGAAACAAAACCAGATCAAAATAAAATATTTGGATCTTTTATCAACCTTGAATTTTCTATTATGACTTCGATACTAACCCTCTAAGTACAGAAGGTTCTTCTCATAGAATACACAGACAGACAAGATATCTTAACTCTTATAACCGTAACAGTAACCTTTTTGCGACAAAAGCTGGATAATTTTAAAAAAATGAAATTATCTGAATTATTTTCTTATTTGTTAAAATTCGAAATTTTACCAGTTAAAGGCCAGGAAATGGGGTTAGGTTGGACTTGGGCTTAATATGTTTTACGGCTGACAGATGAAATTTATTTCCGAATTGATGTCCCCCCCCCCCCCCCCCCCACCCACTTACATCCTTGGAGTTGAGCTGGATTTCAATTGATTCGAATTCCGGGAGAACTGTATAATTTGATTTTAAATTCAATTTGTCTAAACTGCATTTTATTCATCTCTTTCCGTATCCAGTCCACCACTCAGCATCTTCTTTCATAAAGGGCTGGGACGTCATTGTTAGAATTTAACACTTGTTACTCAGATGTAGGTTTAAAGGGTACCGTAGGGAATTTTACATGACACTCTATAAATGGAGGAACACTTTAGATTACGTCTTAAGATCCTTTAAGACTTCCTAAATGCATATTTTGATCACGTTTCCACCAGAAATTCAGAGGGGGGGGGGATGGAGATGAGCTAAACCTTTGCTTGAGAAAACCTTTGCTTTAAAGGTTCCCGGGATCCAAATTAATGAATTTACGGGGCCGCTGGTACAATCACCGATTCATAACCTTCCTGAATTATTAACTTTGAATCGGTTGGTTCTAATTTGAACCGACAGTTGGTAGTTCAGCAACGTAGCTCTAATTAATTAAATTCGGCCCCCAGGATTTATTTTTAAAATTGTTGAAAATAATCTGATCCTGGCTCTGTTGAGAGTAGGCGGACAAGGGGGAGCCGGAACCCCGTGAAGAACCTGTTGGCTAGGCAGGACCTAGTCACCAGGGAGGAGGATCTTAAGTACCAAGAGAACAAGGAGAACATGAACAAGGTTGACCGCTCTAGTAAACATAGTCACCTGGCAGCTGAAGCACTCGCTGGGCTCGCAAGTACAGAGGATTTTACGTCAGTACAGCTAAGGTAAAAGCTAGCTATCAAATAAAAAAAATTAAAATTATAATTTTTTAACGCGCTTTTTAACAATATTTCTTTTTTTACTTCATGTTTCTTGTTTTTGTTAGGAAGGATAAACTGCTGATTAATCAGAATATGCAACCCTACAAAGGAAAAATGCTGATACAGGTATGTAATATACAGTCGTCGTCGTTTATATCATTACAATGACGACAAGTTTAGATTTCAATTTTTGATTTATAGCAAGATTTAAGACAGCATAGATACATATAAAATATATGGAAACTTGGAGAAGTTGTCAATTAACAGCTTCACTTTGTTACTTGTAAACTTGCAACATCAAACATTTTTGTTAGAAACCAATTCCTAAATAAAAAAGTCGCCTTCATTGTATTAATATAAACGCCAACAACTGTATGTACGCTTTGAATATGTAATTGTACAATGTACGTTGTACAATTGCTACAAGTTTAAATTTCTGAAAGGTTGACTTAAAAATACGTCCTAAATATTTTAAAGGAAAAAGTGTTTAAAGACTGTATTTACCTCTGATTTGATCTCTAGACGTTCACAAAAACTGTTAATCCGTTGTATTAAAGCAAGGTTTTCAAACGATTTTTTATGTTTGTTTAAATGACATTTCTCTCAAGCTAAATGATGACGATTGTAAATCGAATATACTCTACATCATCGTTAATTGCATCCTATGTGACCAACAATTATTTAAGGGGTAAATTCATTTATTGTACCTTTTATTTAGAACCGCGATGGATGCTTCTTCAATATCATTGCTTCCGAAAACTTTTTTACCAAAATGTCTCAATAAGATTAGAATATATTTTCTTATATATACATATATCTTTACAGGGTTACCCACTTGTGCGATCTCATTATATCTATTCATTACAGATCGTTAGTAAAATCTCATTCTTGGGTATATATGAGGGGAAATATGTACTCACTAAATAATTACTTTTTAACTATACTGAAATTTATTATTCTAAAAGTAAAAAAGAAGTAAGTCATTTTTTAACAAAATCTAAGACTTTAGTCTGTGCGATTGCAAACTATAGAAACCTTATTTCAGTCTCTTTGTAAATTCATTTGGGATTGGAGTGTGGTCTTAGGACGTTCCTGATTTGATGTGATTTGATGTGATGTGATGTGATGTGATGTGATGTGATGTGATGTGATGTGATGTGATGTGATGTGATGTGATGTGATGTGATTTGATTTGATTTGATTTGATGTGATGTGATTTGATTTGATTTGATTTCAGGTGAAAGGCCGACGGTTTTGTCAGTGTAGACTGGTTGAACCAGTGGCAGCGTCCATTAACTCCGGGGACTGTTATATCCTGGTGACAGGGAAGGAGGTCTTCAACTGGCAGGGGAAGTTCTCTAACGTGATCGAGAGATCTAGGTCCGCAGAGGTCGCTCTCACTATCATTCAGAAGAAGGTAATTATAGTAAAACATTATCGTTATAATCATTTTATTGTTATAATTGTTATTATTATTATCATCATTATTATCAAACATTAAAAGCGTTAAAATTGAGTGGTAATGAACAAATAACCAGTATTCGAATTAAGTAGGCCCGAGAAAATTTGTTTTGCTCGAAATGGTAAATTCAACTACTTTTTGATATTCGTTCTTCAAATCTCAGGGATAGTTCTAAGTACATAAAAACTTACATTTCTATCCCAGTAAAAAAAATTTAATCTTTAAACTCTATTCTATGAATGTTAGACGAAAGTGATAGTTGTTTTTGTTTGGGCGGGTTCTAATGATGACTTTTTGATTTAACGATTGATTGATTGATGACCTATTGATTTGTTCAGGATCTGGGGTGTAAAGGAGGATCTAGAGTGCAGACTATAGAAGAGGAGAAGCTGGTTCACTGCTCTAGGGAGTATCGGAGGTTCTGTAGTGTTCTCACAGGATCAGAGGACAGTTTCGAGGCCAGGGGGGCAGGACCTTCAGAGGAGGACGAGGTAAGGATTCAATGAGACCTATAAAACTGTGGAATAGGAAAATGACATTGTATATAAAGTTGAATGTTTGAGTAGAATGAAAATAAGGAAAATGGGTCTGTGTACACTGAACACTAATCAATTGCTGTGTTTCATGTTTTAGTCCTTTAGTTGTCTTCCTATTCTACAGTTTTATGAGCTTCACATGTTTTAAGAATTAAAAAGGCTTGTTTAATGAGGGGAGGCCAAGATAGGAAATATAAAACCATTCTTGTCCATCTTAGTTCTACATAAAGTACAGAGTGTTTCAGATATAATGACCAATCCCAGTCCTTCACACTTAGTATAGGGAGTACCAGAAAACATGACATTCTAGTCCTTGACACTTATTATAGGTGTACCTGGAAACATGAACCGTCCTAATCCTTGACACTGTGTATAGGGAGTACCAGAAAACATAACACATCATCCTAGTCCTTGTCACTTAGTACAGGGAGTACCACTTAGTACACTTAGTACAGGGAGTACCACTTAGTACAGTACGCAAATATTTTCTAAAGTGCGCCGCACGCTCTGATCTTGAACACAATCTGCATATAGAATACGCAAAAATAATCTTGAATATACATATATAATTTGAAATTGACTAGCAGCATCTAGAATACGCAAAATCAATCTAAAATGCGCAAAGATCATCTTATAACTGGAAATCTTATTAGCGTACATTCTGTTAATCCATTCATCAATATTTCATTATACACATTACACATACATTATACAATAAATTTATTTATTTTGGTTCTACTTTGTTGACCATTGAATCCACAAATATTTTTGGTCTCGGATTTTTCCATCTGTTTTCTACTTTTTTAGTCTGATTATTCCCCCCCCCCCTCCTCTCCTATTTTTACTTATTTGCGTATTAATGGCTTGTGGTGCCTGTACGCAGACTGCGTAAAGGTAAAATGGTCTATCTATTAAATTAACATGTCAGTTGGAACACGAAAATTACCTTGTTGAATAAAAAGCTGAATTTACATTTCAAATTGATCTTTTTGTTGGTTCCGTGTCAGGAGCATTCTGCATTTATCATTGAAATATGCGTCAAGGTGGTATTACCGTGCGTAAAGCGTCATAAGAAGAATATTTTAAACATTAGATACACATGTTTCAATTTAACATGCTTGTTAGGTTCAGATCCACTTTTCTATGATTACCACCAAGCATGGTAACTGAATAAAATCTATTTTTTAAAGTTTTAGAGTGATGAGAAAGAATAAATTGGTAGAATTGCTTCATATAAGTTTGGTTGATTTAAATGTTAGGTCAATTTTTGTAGAAATTTTTTTATCTCTCTATTTAATATCTACGTTAGATATTTAAACAAAAAAATAAGAATTTGAAAAAAAAAGTTCTTCAGATTCCCCCTTCCCCCGGGGATGGTTCAAAAGAACCCTCCCCCCCCCTTTCCTCATTTCCTGTATCAAATCTTCCTTGGTCACCACAAAATCTTAATCTGCAGCCACAAATCCAATTCTTAATCCTCATCTAAAACAATCATTGTTCACGTTATAAATATCAAACTTAGCTTTCATTTTATCAATCTAGTGTAAACGTGAAGCTGATAACTTTTAATGGTCGGATTAAGTTAAGCTGATTCTCTCCTTGCAAGATAAATGGTCCATCTCTGAAGTTTTGCCCAAGTGAAAATTTTCCCGATTTTTTCAACTAAAGTTTCTTAGAAAATTCACCTACCCTCCTCCTCCTTCTCCTACCTCCATTATCTACCCCCCCCTCCCCTATTCCTTCTTCTCTCCTTTCGTACTTATGGTTTAAACTAATCATGTTAGCGCGCCCGCTCACTAACAAGGATGCAGTTTAAATTGTGCTCGTGGTGTGCGGGCATTTAACCCATTGGTTCCCCTCTCTATCTTTCTATCCATAATTATATATCTCCAGTTAAAGGGTCATTTAGAGAAAATCGCTAGCAGTCTCTTTATTAATTCGACTGTTCATCATCCAAAGACCCAAAGTCTTAAATTCCTGGATATCTGTAGATCCTTGTAATACACAGAGATATCAGGTGTAGGAACAATTTCGTGCTCAGGATTTATAGTTCAAATTTAATCCTAATAGCTAGTTAGAACAGGGTAGAATATTCTTCACTGTTTATTGCAACACTCGAGTTTTTATAAGTTAAAATGAATGAGACACTGATAAGCTAAGATCTAAGACAAAGATTTAGACTTTAAATAATTGTAAGAAAATGAAAAATATACTTATTAGATAGAAAATTAAGAAATTGGAAAACCTTATATTTTTACAGTTTTCTGTTTTTATTTCATGTTTCTAATGTTATTATATTGTTTAGGATTATGAGCAGAGTATAGTAGATGCTAGCTGTGTGTACGAGGTGAACATGTTGACCGATGAGCTGGTTCCTATAGAAGAGCACTGGGGTCTACCCCCTCGCTACTCCCTCCTCGACCCAGCCAAGGTTCTCGTCTTCGACTTCGGGAGCGAGGTGTACGCATACAGCGGGAAGAACGCGAGCTTCGAGGCCAGGAAGGTCGGAGCTAGGCTAGCTCAGGGATATATTAGACTATTAAGACAGATATTTATTTTTAAGTTGTTTATTTTCATAAGAAAAAACGCCATAATAACTGAACTGAATTTTCATAAATTGTATGTAGATTGTAGAACCTTTAAAAGCCTGAAGGCGGTTACATTTTGTAATGCAGGGGTATTTTTATAATTTCCCGCCCCCTTTTATAAGTTAGGAATGATTTTATTCAGGGTTTTAATCGCCGGGAGTTGGTAATTTTTAAAATTGATACTCCCCTTATGTAATATGCTTTAATTGTGAAAATAATCCCAATAACCTTGACCGAAAGTAATTATAAATAAAGTAGAAAGGAAAACCTAGGTTAAACATGAAAAAGAGATTTGGATCGGTAATAGTTTCATTTATATATTTATCAATTAATTGTTCTTTTATTTTGATGGGAAGTCGTTTACTTTTGGATTTTATAGATCAGTTTGGATGATTTCATTGTTAGAAGAAGGAAACTTGTGAGTCGGTTAAGATCAATCCACGAGGCTCAATAAACAACTTTAATTAAAAAAAAATCACTTCAAATAAGTTTTCAGCTTTCAAAAGTTTCCAGCACTGATAAAAGAATCAATTAACAAAATAATGTGTAATATGAGCGCTGCAACCTTGGATCAGATACAATTAAAATTAATATATTTTCACAGATTAATTAAAGTATCTTCAAGTTATTAAACGCAAAACTAAAAATATATTACAAGGACTTCAGTGTAATTCCAAGTGACCCTCCATCTTTGAATAGAGGCTCACTTATAAACCCTTTAAAGGATTTATCCACAATAATTTTTTTTTAAACTTAGAGTACAAAATTTGAGAACAGTTCCTTTATTTCTTGAATTGTAAGTATCTAATAAACACTGTAGGAGCTATGGAGCTCAGGTTGGAATTATGAAGGATGTAACCTCAATCCGGTTTACGGGGTTCATCGGGATATGATCGTCAACTCAAGGTAAAAAATGCGATCTTGAACTCGGCTCAACCGACCTAGAAGAAACTGACCTACATAGGTTTTCTGACCTAAGGTTTTCTGATTCAAGAGTTTTCCGACTTACATTTTAAATTAAATACTAGATTTTAAAAAAGGTTATGTTAGGTTAGTTCAAAGCGGGTAGGTGGTGATGGATGGGGGTTAGAGGAAATTATTTTTTTATTTCATTATGTTTCATTTAGATTACATTTTTCATAGATTTAATGTTGGTTTTGGAACTGTAAAAATACTTTGAAGATTTAAAAACTTTTTTTTCCAGGTTTATAAACTTGATTATGTCTTTAATCGCTTCTTTCGAATAAAACTTGCTACCCCCCCCCCCCCTTTTAAAAGGGAGTGATCGGCAATGTATGGTGGTAGTTGAACTGAGAATTTAGTATTGGATAATTTTTATAGTATATCATTTTTTATAATTGTGCTTTACCAACTTAATTTAAGGTGGCATGTCTGATTCACTGTGCCCGCTATAACTTGTATCTTACATAAATGTAAGAAGCAAATAATAAATTTCAAGCTAAAAAATGGATATCTCATTTATCTGTATCTGTCAGTGAGACATGCCACTTTATAAAAAAGGTTGCTTAGAATTACGACTGCAGTTCCGTTAAGAAGTTTTAGGAGTTTTTTTAATGTTAAAAGTATATTATCAGGCCGGATTGGACTATCCTGGGACGTATCAACTCTAATATGGAAACCATTCTCTTCAGAGAGAAATTCACAGACTGGCCAGATAAAACTAGAGTTATAGGTTAGTGCAGTTCCTTTCAGAGTTGAACATTTATAAATGCAGTTTATTTAATTCCAACTGGTATATTTAATAACCCAGTTTAACTATCGGCTTAAGCTCAAAAGTACTGCTTGATTTGATTTTATATCGTGATTAGAATATTAAATTATTTCATTTCCAAAAGACCAATTCAAGGTCAGAACTACTAAACAAGTTTGAGTCGAATTGTGAACTGTTGTTAGAATAAGAAAATAAATCTTATTCTTCCGTTCTTGGTTCAAATACTTATTACTAATTCATAAAATTCCATTTTTGGTTTAAAACGGGAAAAAACATTAACATTAAGCACATTTTATTTGTTTTTAAAATTTTGTTGTATGAAGTCTGCGTTAACATCGTGTACCAAACTCGCACTGTTTCTTAGTATTGATTCAAATTTTGTTTTAGTTTAAAGGGAGTGTTCGGGAAAAATGAAAGGGGGTATAGGCTTAATGCAAAAAAATAATCGCTTTTGATCGCTGCTAATCTTACTTCTATCTGTTGCGTCTATAAGGAGCAAATTGTTAAAACCGACTTATACCGAAGAACGTAACGTCAATACAAATGCAGAAAGTTGCAACATGTAACTCGGATCGTAAAAAAATCAATTTAATTCCAAACAAATCATTTACAACCAATAATCATCGATAATTTTTCGACGCATTCGTATTTAGTTGATATTTCATGATATTTTCTATTTTTTATCATCTGATAGTTACTTTTATTCCTTTTTCGAGGATTTTTCATAATTAAGACGACATTTTCATATTTTCCAGGAATGTTCGAAAATCCAGCGCCAGAGAAATATCTTTAAAAAACGAAATCAAAAATATTATAAAATATAAACTATATACAAATGTGGCGAAAGATAATCGATGACTATAGGTTGTAATATCTGAATGATTTGTTTGAAAATAAATTGATTTTTTACGGTCTAAGTCGTATGTTGCAATTTTCTCAATTTGTATGGAGGCTAAGTTATTCGGTATGAGACGTCTTTAACAATTTTAACAGATAGAAGTAAGATTAGTAGCGATCAAAGGCGCCTTTTTATCGCATTAAGCCTATACCCCCTTTCATTTTTGCGAACACTCCCTTTAATATTCCAGACATGATTTTAATCTTAAAAAAATACTCAATTTGGAATTTTTCTTGTTCTTATGTTATCCGCAAATATACAGTCAGAATTTATTGACAGTTATTTCAGACGACTTTACATATCTGGTAATTTTAACGCACAAAAAAGTCAGACCACATTTTGGAATTTGGAATAATCATATTTTTAAAATTAAATTGTAAAGTCGTCTAACTAAACATGAGCTATATATTTTAAAAAGTCATATTTGGTCAGGAAAGTCCGCAAACGGAAAGGAGAAAGAAGACGTTGATGTGAACACCCCTCCAAGCTGGGCCTGGGCCGACCTTGCCGGTTGGACCGGGGACATGATCTCCAACCTCGAGAGGTTGGACCCCGACCTCCAGCTTGAAGGATCCCACCTGGGTCGAGGCCGTGAGTTCTATGATACCGAGGAGCGAAGGCAGTATATAGTTGAGACCCTGGGGGTAAAATGTTGGTATGTAGAAGAGAATGATTCTCGTCCTCTTCCTGAATCATTTAGTGGACAGTTTCATTCTCAGGATACTTATGTAGTGCGCTGGAAATATAAGGTATATATTCTTCACTAGACCAGGTCAAAATTTTATAATTTTTCTTTTGAAAACTTAAATAAGATAGCGGCCAGGTGTCTTGCTTGCATATTGCATGATGTTAGCTACTTTCCCAAAGACATTTTCCCAAGTGGCACATCCCAAATGTTTTTTACTTCGTGGCAACTTCCCAAATGTGTAATTTTCCAAGTCTATCCTAGCCTCAGCGCTTGGCCCCTTGCATGTTTCAGACGGAGCGCTCGGCCCTGAGAAGGCCTAACCTAACTTTTGGGAAATTGCACAGTTGGGAAGTTGTCACAATTGGGAAATTGTCATTTGGGAAGTTATCCTTGGGAAAATACCAAACATCTATATGGATAAATAAGTTGTCAAATCTGTAGAATATTCTTGAAATATCTCTGTAACAGTCCCCTAAAAGAATTGGTTTAGGTTGCGTTGACCGGACGGAACCTGAAGGGAGGAGCCTCCAAGTACAGCGCTGTTGGTAGAGATCGTTGTGCTTACTTCTTCTGGCAGGGGGAGGACAGTAAAATATCACTCCAGGTAATAACAGAAATAATATATTTTTGGAACTGTAAACGTAATTTTATTTATCCTCCATTGAAAGAGACCATTCAACCAATTCGAATCGATTCGTTGTGCAGCGTCAACATTTTGCTTAATTTGCTTAATTTGCTTAATTTTACTATTTTTCGAGAATTTTTATTAGATTTAAAAAAACTGACCAAAAAACTATTTTTATTCAGGGAGCGTCTGCCCTGCAAACTGTTGAACTGGATAGTGAGAAGGGTCCCCAGCTGAGGGTTCAGGAAGGAAATGAACACGCGGCATTTCTCTCTCTCTTCTCAGGGAATATGATCATATACAAGGGGAGGAGGGGAGAGCGTAACTTTAAGGTAAACCATTATCACTTGATAGACTGTCAACGAATTTAAAATTATGCTCCACTCTAACTGAACCCTTTAAAACGAACAGTTTTTTACTTTTTTTTATAGAAAATGTTCAAGCTGAAAAACCAATGTTCATGAAGGACTTAAAACTTGATTCGGAAACTTGGATGCTGTTGGCAAACCCTCACATTTTTTATTTGATTTTATTTACAAAAAGTTTTTAATAAGTAGATTTCAAGAGTTTCTAGATAATCTTAAGTATTGATAGATTCTTATAAACTAAAATATTAAAACCTCCCACCAACCCCCCTTTGCAAAACAACAATCTCAGAAAATAACTAACTATCTTAGCCCCACCTGACTTGGAAAAGTGTACACATGGGGTTGTTGGAATAGAGAGGTCGGGGGTCCAGAGTTTTCATAATAATCAAGAATTCTGCCAAAAAAGCAAAAAATGTTTTTAAATTTTCTGTTTTATCTGAAGGAGTGGCGGTTGTTCCTGGTTCGCGGACAGGAGTGGAATGAGACTTATCTTAAGGAGATTGAATGCTCCTGGAAGAATCTCAGATCTCAAGGAGTTTTCGTTCTCTGCAGACGAGGTATTTCATTTAATTAATTTATCCTCAATGTTAGTTTTGTTTTGTTGTCTGGGTCGTTATTGCTTTTTTGTTTGTTTTTGTTTAGCCCTAGGTATTCTAATTGTTAAGGGCATTATTATCACTTATCGTTATTATTTTTATATATATATATGTATTTCATATATAATTTTTATTATTATTATTATAATTAATATTTCTTTCGTCATTATTTTTTAATATTGATTAACTAGAAATACATAATGGAAAACGTATAATTGTTGTATTTAGGTAAATTGTATTTATGGATCGGACGGAACTCTGCCCCCCACCAGGTGGAGATGGGAGAAGAGGTTTGTAAACGTCTAGCTCTTCATCTACCTGGAGAACTAGGACTAGGAGACTCAGCAACCCTCTCTACACTCCAGGATGGATCAGAGAGCTCAGAGTTCTGGTCTGCTCTAGGAGGAGATAGAAACCTCACTAATCAACTCTTCAGTAAGAGAAGTTTTAATTAAAACAAATCCAAAGAAAGACCATTTTNGGTTGAAATCCAACATCCAAGCCTTCTTATATGAATGAGTTTTTTACCTGTTGTTTCGGAGGTTTTATTGTATTACTTTTTCTAGGTTCTGATATTCCCCTGGTGGTGACCCCTCGTCTGTTCCATATGACTAGCGTGCTGGGTAGTTTCGAGGTGGTTGAAAACCTACCGGAGCAAATGAAACTAGGTTTACCCAACCCTCTCCTCTTCTCCCAGGATACCCTGTACTCCGCGGAGCAACCTGGACTGTATATGCTGGATACAGGACGGAGAATCTATTTATGGCAGGGTTGGATGGAACCTGACTCAGATATTCCTAGCGAAGGAACTGCCAGCGGGAACAATACTGGTTCAGGTTGGAATAAAATAAAAAATTTAAAACTTGGATCCAAATTTAGTTTATTCCCCGAAAGCGAATGCGTTGAATTGGTCTTTTGTTGAATAATTTTTCTCTTCATCTTATTCTGCCCTTCCCTACAAATATGAAAAGTTAAAGAATGATATTTCTCTTTTTTTTAGGAGGGGGGATGAAAGGGTTCTCAAATGTTTTTTTATCGTCCTTAATCGTTCTTGATTAGTTGTATTCTAGGTTTGGTCCGATGGCATGCTGAAAGACGAGCAGCTATGTCTAGTATCCTGGACTACAAGAAGGAGATTGAGAGAATGGAAGGAAGGAAGGAGGTTGACCTGCTCCTGGTCTGGGCTGGACATGAACCTCAGGAGTTTATCAACTATTTTCCCCAATGGGAGATTAATCTTGATGTTAAACTCTATAATACAGAGGTTAGTCTAGGGGTTAATCAGATCATAACTTTCGATTTGATTATTTCAGAAATCTAAGTCTGTATTTTTGTGGTACTCGATCAACTATTTTGATAATAAACCCCATTTCAAGTTTATCTAGTGTAATTGTTAAAGCGCTATCTCTAATACAATTACTGCTCTTGTCCTCTATATTAGGCAATCAAAGAGAAGAAAAATAATTTAGTTAACTTTGCTTTTGAAATAGTATTTTCAGAGTTTTAACGTAAAAAATGTTTTTTTTTGTTTAAAATATATTGTAGTGGGTTGAGGATATATATCAGAAACTGAGCAGGACTGATTAAATATATCGTAGTGGGTTGAGGATATATATCAGAAATTGAGTAGGACTGATAAATATATTGTAGTGGGTTGAGAAGGGCAGCCTGGAGGATGTATATCAGAAACTGAGCAGGACTGAATACTCCTGGATGGAGTTACAAGAGAGACCCTTCCCTCCTGGAGTAGATCCAGCCAGGATAGAACATTATCTTTCCAGCAACACATTTAAGGTAATACAAAATTTATTAATTTTTTTTTACTTTAAATTCTGTTTCTAATAAACTAGAGAAAATAAAAAAAATTTAAATGGAAACATATTGTGGCATTAATTTGCTAACCTCATTTTATATGTTTGAATTTCGTTCAGGTTACAATTTATTTAAGAATACTTACATGGTCTAATTATCTTTGCCATTGTTTAAAAAGGCTATATCATTAAAAACTGATAACTTTAAGTTATTTCTTATTTGCCATGTCTATGTAAGATTGAAGTTTTACTTGTAAAACAACCATTCCTTTTATTTTTAGCAGCCGCCCCTTGGTAGGATTCTTTTTGTATTTAAAATAACAAATAATAAAAACCGTTTTCCTTTCCCTGGCAGAGGTGCGTACTAAAACCCATGTAGACAAGGGTAAGTGGTTGAAGCTCTGCGTAACATAGCATACAGAACATGATACTTTGACTGTAGGTTGAATGTTAATAATAATAATAATTTAATATCTTGTAGATATTTCATTGAGACACAACAGAAAAGTCTAGAACCAAGAATTACGGAGCAGGCAGGAACAACTGACAGTCGACTGCGACTGCTTCCACTGTAATCCTATATTCTCTATTTTCAAACAACTTTTATTTAGGATAAATTTAAGATGAGTAAAGAAGAATTCCAAGCTCTACCGCGCTGGAAACAAATCGAACTCAAGAAAGATGTTGGCCTATTCTAAAACGGTGGCGCTTACTCTCAGCTTGTAGCGCCTCATACATGATGGTGGCGCCTATTTAAACATGTTAGCGCATATTTCAAGATGGTGGCACCTATTCTAAAAAGATGGCGCCCATTCCAAAATGATGGAGCTTATTCTGAAAATGTGGCACCTTTAAGATATAATTGGACCTATTTATACATTTTCCAACCTAAAATGGCGGCTTTATTTTTCATGGATTTTATTCTAAAACGATTGATTCCCTCGAGAAGCCACCCAAACTAAGCAGAAAAGGAAGATTCTATGAGAAGTCTGTTCAGTAATTAAATACAGTAAACGCCTATTTAAATTGTAAATTTTAAAATTAATTTTACACAGATTCTATAATGTTGATGTGTTATAAACAGTACACAGTACAAACCGTACTGTACAGACCAACCCTTCACATAAGCTCTACAATTTACTTTGTACAATTATCAACGTAACAATCTCAAAAAATATGTTTTCTCTCTTAATAAAAAGAACCAAGTTTTATTTAAATCGCGCAAATGAGATTTATCGAGAAAGTTAAAGACAACCCTTAGAAACCGGTTTTTATAGATGCCGGTAGAAATGGTAGAAAACACCACACAAACCCCCAAGCTTAATACCGTGATACCTAGCTGTGATTTTAACGCTGTAAATCTGCCTTAATTAATATTATTAACACAAATACATTGTAATCGTGGCATTAATTAAATATTTATACAATTGTCCACTTTGTCTTCATTTTTATTTATATTTCAGATAAAAATTAATAATGTTCTGGATTAAATTGTAATTCAGTTTGTGTTGTTTTAAAAGTTAATAATGAAGCAATCAGATAGTAACACAGGAACATTGGAATAAAATAGTTTTATTTCTATCTAAAGAGTCGAGAAGTATTTGAAGCAAAGAGAAGAGAATATATATATTAGAGGGGAATTTACTAGAAAAAGGTGTAAAACGCCCATTTTGTTGTACTGTTTCCATACTGCAGGTGTACTTCACATATTTATCTATTTAACCTTTTGGGCCCTAGAATATCATTTTATAGAAAATCTAAAATTTATGTTTAAAGAAAACCAAATTATAAAATAGGCTGGTTTCATAATTGACCAATGATCATTTCACATAGACTCTATGCCTTTCACTTTACAAACGATGATTTTCCGTTATAACTATAAATCAAATGATGTTTTTATTCACCTAACTCTTTATAAAGTTTATTTAACAGCTTTAAAAAATTCGAAATTGAAATGGATAGTCTAGGGAACATACTGTATTAATGTACTCTACTGCATATAATTTGTGAACATTTACATGATTTGTACACTTTGAACTCCCTTTCAGGCTGAAAGGTACTGAAAAAATTCATACCGAGATATTCTTTAAATTCCCATCTAAAATATATTCTATTCTCTATGATTTGAAGTTACTTGGTTCAAATCCATTTCGAATAATAATTGTCCTGATGCCTGGAAAGCTTGATCTCGATATCCAATATGGGCACTAATAATTTGAAGATCAATGCTTAATCCCTGCAGGGTTTGACCACCACATGATATAGAAGAGAATTTTATTTAAACACATGCCTGCATTAGATGAAGATCAATGCTTGATTTCAAGATTCAAGATTGATTTTTATATTCTCTACTGCATCAGTGGTCAGTAAAGCCCTGCATATTTGTGCCCCAGTAACGTTATTCCAAATGACCCTCATTATATGTTAGATTCACAACGGTACCTTTAAAAGCTTTGTCAGATCAAGAATGATCAAGCTAGTCCTGAGGCCGAATTTATAGAATTTGAGCCGCGGCTTAAATTTAAGCCTCGGCTCAAATATGGCTGGTTCCGCTTAAAATCGAATTCAATGATTTAAGATTTAAGCCGGCGCTTAATTGAAACCGGTTTTGGGGGGATTTGAGACGCGGCTTAAATTATTAAATTCGGACTCTGTTTCTCTCTTTTTATTATATAAAAGTGATAAGTGTTTTTTTTGTATAAAACAATGGTTTTGATTGTAAAAATTTTACACTTTAAATTATATTATTGATTAGGGTGCACTTGATAATCTGGCATATCCTTCTTTGAGTAGAGGGACTGTTGTTCTAAAGATGGTCCTTTTTATTTTAAAGAATATTTTGCTGAAGATGGTAATTTTTATTTTAAAGAATATTTTGCTAAAGATGGTCCTTTTTATTTTAGAGGTTAACTTAGGGTTCCTCTGTCCTTGCTACCAGGATCAACAAATTGGAAAGACTGGAACTGGAAATGAGTTAATGAGATCAGATCAGTCAGTCAGTTGTTGCTTTGCCCTAGTGTAGTATAGTCGTGAGGCAGGTAGCTCCGGAATGCGTCTTGTAACAAGAGCCGGTGAACCATGTTTTAGGTTTTTTTGTAGAATATCTGAAAATATTTCTTCAGCGTTATCCAAAAAAAATAAATAATAAGTTGCATATTAAAACAGGCAACTTAAGACTCAACTCTTACCATTATAATTGTAATTCATATTTCATGGTTGAAAATCTTATTCTGAAATGAAATAGACCATATAAAAAAGCATAATAATTTCGAAATGGAAAGTTTATTTAACTTTTAGAAAGAAGATACGAGTTCACTTCACTAATAATTTCAATTTTACGAGATTTTGTTTATTTATTTAAGAAAATGTGATATTTGAAACATGTGATTGATTTGAAACAGATTTTAATTTAACATTAAAATAGACAAAACTTTATTTTACTTTTAAAAATCCTGGCTTGTTAGACTTTTAAAACAGAGCTGAAAACTTTAGAATGGTGGATATCGAGATTAATGCGTGATCCTCTCTTTTTCATAATATCGAGACTAATCAAATCTTGTACTTGTATCCTGAAAAGTGTATAAAATTCAACCAAAGTATACAAAGCCGATAAACTTGAAATTTTGCGCGCCATTTAAGATTATATACAGAAATGGGAGGAACTCTCTAATTTAAAAAAAAAAAACTGTTCTTGATTTTTCTCTACAATATCCAAGAAAGAACGGTTTAAGAAGTAAATCAAAATTGGATACTCAGATCAAGTAACCGGGATTAGGAATATCTCATTCTAAAGTTTTCAGCTCAGATTGTTTATTTTACTATTTTGGAGATTTTACTTTTGACGGAAGATAAAAGTATAAATAACTTGTAAAAATATTAATTATTGGGATCCGTCTTAGTATACGATTTTTGGACACCCCCCCCCCTCCTATCAATTTTGTACATGACCACTTATTTTTCAGCAAAATTATTATTTATTTTTTATTATTTTAGGGTTAGGCTAGGTTAAGACAATTTCTGGAGCTAGGATAGACTAAGAGGCCGAGCGCTGCGGCTAGGACACGGTAGNCGTTCTCTTGGAAATTACCAATTATTTCAAGCAGCTTTAAAAGAAAGATTTTGTGAATTTGAATGAAGAAATTTTTACTTTACTTAATCTACTTTAAAATTTAAAATAAATACGAATATATAATTTCACTTTGTAGAAAGAGTTTTAATTCTTTTATTTTATAATATTTCAGAAAAGTGAAATGGTTATTCTATGTCGAGAAGGAGAGAGGGTAGAATGGATGCTAGGAGAACCAAAATACCGAACAGAGAAGGAGGAGGAGGAGAAGAAGAAGGATATGTTTGTTGGGACGGACATGGAGAATGTGATCCTGGTTGGCCAAGATGGCAGGGTTGAAGATGGGAAACTAGAGAGATGTGTTGTAGCTTCTAAATCTATCCTAGCCTCTGTTAGGTACCGTTGTGAATCCCGCATGCCATTCTTCTTCTTTTTTTAATACGTACTCCTTTAAATGTCTATCTTTTTACAAACGGTTTTTCTATTATAATATTTAAAACATCACATCTGCTACTGCACCTCTTCCCCCCCCCCCCATTACGTCAGCTGGCAAATACTCAATATTTGGGTGAATTACTATACTATTTGTGGGTAACCCTGTATTTGATTTATCATTGAAAACTCTTAAATTAGGATTTTTCAACACGCTACTCTTGACTAAATCAAGGTTCTGGCGTGCTACTGGTGCCCCTAAATCTTTTCTATATGGCTGTTAAAATCTATTTATATATTTAGATTTTTCCAAAACCGCTGTACTTTCTTGTGCTTTTGCAGTAAAATATATGCTTTTCTTCCGCAATAGCTCGCTGTCATGTAACAAAGACTACGTTTAAATATATATCGCGGGATTACAGAATCCATTCAAGGACAAATATATGAACTGGAAAAGTAATTTTAAATTGAAATCATTTTAAATCAATGCAAGTTAGAATTGATTGATGCAATGTTTGTAATTGAATAGATTATCAGGAATTCAGAATATGTTCATTTTGTCCATTCTCACCATGAAACACAAGACAAATGCATTTTAAGAAGAGTATTGCGACAAAAACCACTCTCCCTCCCCCTGACCCCCTAAACTACCCCACTGTGGGTGTGGAGGGGTGGGGGGTATGATTTAATCTCTTGTGACATTTTCAGGAAGGAAGGCATGCTGAAAATTGAAACTTGAAATTAAATATTTGGAATTTCTGGGCTTCACCGATGGCTATAGTTTACACTTGAAATTTAGTGCTGGGGTTTTATGGAGCTAATCTACACGAAGAACACCCCACCCCCCCC
>NW_019397168.1:81025-96909 GCF_000591075.1 Eurytemora carolleeae
CCCCCCCCCCATTACGTCAGCTGGCAAATACTCAATATTTGGGTGAATTACTATACTATTTGTGGGTAACCCTGTATTTAATTCCTTTTGCTTAAACTATTATTTTTTGGTATGCAAGCGTGTTTTACAATCATTAAACTAATTTTACCAATCTATATTTAAAAACGTCAATTATGAATTAGCACCATACTTTTAGTTACGTCCCACATTTTTAGTTAATAGGTTTATTTGTATTATTACTTCAGAGCTGGGATATCGGGATTAATGCTTGATCCACTCTTTTTCTTAATCTCGAGATTACATATTGCTTGTTCTCCTCTTGTTATTAATCTCCAGATTAATTTACTGATCGGGATTAAGGATATCCCATTCTAAAGTTTTCAGCTAAAATCAAACATGATTTTAAATCGTTATTATTTCTAGTGACTCTTCAGTTTAAGAGCTGCATGTTCAATTAAAAGCCATGTTGATGATATATTCACATTTTTCTATTGAACATTTTTCAATTTTCAGCTGTGGTTTCTATAATAGTAAACAACTGTTCGTCAGATAAGGGTTTAAAGTTGTAAAACTAGCATGCGCAGGAGCGGATAAAAGGGGGTGCAGGACCTTCACACCCCCCTGACGGATTCAGGGGGGGGGGCGTAGCCGTATCCGCCCCTGAGCATGCGACTCTTTAAATGGAGGTTGACTTGAAACTAATTTGTATGCCCTTTAAATTCTTGTTTTTTTGTTCTTTTTATTTAATTTTTTCTATTTTTTTTCAGTCCGTTAGTGAAGTGGTTGATTAGGAAACAAGGATTTTGTTCTGGCTGCGATCAAAGGAAATTCATTTTAAAAAGCTTGTGTTTATTAAGAATTGAATCATGCCTAGCTTTAAAAATTATTCTTAGCTGAATAGGTCAGATTTAATATAAATTGCAAAGATGTATGTATACTCAGGGGCGGATACAGGATTTATAGTGAGGGGGGGGGGGCTAGAATTATTTCAGATCAGAAAAAATCCAGATTTAGGGACAAGATTTTTTTTAAAATCCGTCAGGGGGGTGCGATGGTCCTGCCGCCCCCCCCCTGTATCCGCCCCTGTCTATACTGCATGTAGACATAACAAATGTTCTTGCGAGAAAGAAAATTGTTCGAGAACAGACATAACATTAGATCTGCAGACAAACTGAAATCAAATTTACTTTAAAAAGTTGAAAATGAAAAATAAAAACGATCAGAACATAATTTTTTTTATTAAGAGAGAAAATAAACAATTTTTCATTTTTTTAATGAATTATATTTGTAGAAATGTGATAATTCTACCCTGGGTTTCATCAAGGATACTTAATCTCTTCGTATTTTCTCTTCAGGTTTAATTATTTACCTTTTTAAAAGGAAGTGTTAACGAAAAAAGGGGTAAATCAGTTTCTGTGAAGAAAAATTGATAAAAAAAAAAGAGAAAAAAGCTAATAGTGGACCAGAAATGGGCCAATATTGTGCCATCAAGCTTATCAGATTCAGATTGAAGTATTTATTTGATTTATTTTAAGTTTAAAGGGATTATAAGCGTAATTTCAATCACTACATGCAAATATTGAAATCAGTGCTTAGAATCCGGATCCGTGGGATCCGCAAGATTTTGGCTTCCTGGATTCGGATCCGCAAAAATATTCGGATCCATGGATCCGGATCCAAGGGGCAAAATATCAACCAAAAACGGAAGAAGAAAAAAAATTGTCTCTTACACCCCTAATCTGAACTATTACAAAAAGAGAGATTATATAAAGAACCTGTAACAAGTAAGACATTTTGTAATATCTCTGTAAATATTAATAGCAGCTGGTTCTATTTTTGAATGTAGACTCATATAAATGCCTAGGAGCAGGATATGAAGTCAGATTGTCGAAATATTTTTCCGGAGTCTTGTAACCTCTGAAAAGTGACCTCCGTTGGCTCCGATTTTTTATCTCCGGCCTCGTTATATGACTTTACATTCAAAAATAGAACCTGCTGCTATTAATATTTACAGAGACATTACAAAATGTCTCACTTGTTACGGGTTCTTTCTTGATTTCTGATGAACCCATAAAGTTTTAGCATAATTTAATTACAAAAAGCGAGAGAAAAAAAATTCTCTTAACCCTAATCTGAACTATTAAAAAAGAGATATTTTTAAATTTCTTGATTTCTAAATGGTTCATCAAGTTTTAGCATAATTACAAAAAGCGTAAAAAATAAGACAAAAAAATTGAAAACTCCTGCTTTGTTAAAAAAAAATTCAGTAAACTTTAAAGAAATAATCTGGATCTGGATCCATTTTCTCCCAATACGGATCCAGGATCCGGATCCGCATCAAAATTAAATGGATCCTAAGCACTGATTTTAATGCCTGATTCACAACGGTACTATTGAAACCTGTATTAATAGTTTATTGTCGTTTAATTTCTTGGGTTTCAAGTGGTTTATTCCAACAATCACTTGACAATGCAGTTACAGTCCGTTTAAGAAAAATTTGTGCCGATTTATTACTTATTTGGCAATGAATCAATCTACATTCTAAACCCCGCTGCATTTTCCTTATCACTCTCATTAATAACAAAAAATAATCCTGGTGAATAATCAAAATTATTCCACGGTTTTTCTTTCAATATTATAACAATGATTTTGATTATTACACTTTCTTCCTATGCATAATATACTAATATCCTGTTTTGAAATAAAAAAATTTATAATTTTAGAATGAGTTATTAATATCTGATGAACGAATTATGGCGGCAATATCAAGTATTTTGTCTGCTATATTTGCCGCCGAGGACCCTGAGTCTGATCGGCGTGAGGTTCTAGAGGAGGTTCAACAACTAATGAAGGAGCTATATATCGTAGAAGCTTTTAAGGAATCTGACTTTTTTTTAACGAAGAAATTTTTTTAATTTTGATCTGATTTTTGGATCTTTTGAGTTACAATCTTTCATTTATAGCCTTAAATATTAAGTCGTCTACTTTTGTTTTTATTCCATATTTTGTTCATAATGAAAAATAAAAAAAAATCACCGCTTTTTGGGTTCAAACTATATAAGTTTAGTCAAGCAAAATGTGTCTAGAAAGATCTGGTTTTATTTTTTATAAATATCATAAAGATTTTATAGAATTTGACATTAAATTGTCTGATTTTCAAATAGGATTTACTACTGGATTCAATCCAAAAACTGCTAATTAACTGGGTTCCTAAACCTGACCATGAACTGAAGGAACCGGTTTCTGGGCCTGTTTATGTACTAGAAGAACCTGTTTCCGAAGTTGATCCGTCAGCTGTTCCCTCGAGAACATCTACTGATCGCTCTACGCGGAAACTGCTAGATCGAAAAAAATTTAGTTGTTTGCTTTGCCAGACATATTTCTGGAAGAAATCTCTTCTGATAAAACATAATAAAAAATATAAAGGTTAGTTTTTTATATTCCTCTTATATATTTATTGTTTATGTTATTATTTCTAATAAACGTCAAAACGGCAAAACCGACCTGGCCCAAAAATTATGGAAGTCCGCTAATTCCGTCGGTCCATTAGACATTAGGAAATCAGTGACAATATTTTTATTTTTATTGTTTTTGAATGTACGAAAAAAAGGCTATCAGATAGACCCCTTTTTCTATTGCACGTCAAAACGGCTAAACCTACAGAAATATTTGCTTCACTTTAACTATTTGATAATAAATTCATAGCAAATTCATCGAAAATTCATAGAAAATTCATAAAAAATTCATAGAAAATTCATAGAAAATTCATAGAAAATTCAAAAAAAAATCATAGAAAATTCATAGAAAATTCATAGAAAATTCATAGAAGTTTCAAAGAAATTTCTTAGAAATTTCATAGAAAATTCATAGAAATTCATAGAAAGTATAAATGCCTAGAAAGGGGGGTACCCTAATAAGTTCATGAGTAGAATAAAAAAATATTTTTATATTTGTATATTTAGTGTATCACAAGAATCTCACACCAGCAGCAACTTTAGAGCTAAAGTCCTGTCCATTGTGTGAAAAAGAGTTTAGGTAATCTTAATTAGATATTTACTCTATTCTGGGGTCTCTTAGAGATTCCATTTCCTTATGTTCCTTAATAATAGATTTGCGAAACTTGTTAATTAAATAGTGTCATGTAAGATAAAATGTATCATTAACCTTTATTGATGAAGTACTTGATATGCAATGCTTCCAGCTGTTTTTGTCTAAACAGACAAGCCAAATTTAAAATTCAGTGATGGTGATGGACCAAACCTCTGTAGAGTAAAAAAGTAGATGTTAGTTCCACAACTTAAAAGTTGATTTATGCTTTAAACTTGCATTTTCGATTCCAGCAACTGTTAAATATTCAGTTAGATATAAATAAAAACTTTTTTAATTTGATTTGAAGATTGGACCAATTGGAATTGAAACAAATGATTTTGTTGGTGTGATATGGTCTTCACATTTTTCAATTTAAAAGTTTATGTGTCATTTATTTAGATTATTTATTTAGATGCAAGGTTATTCCCAATGCATTTGCAAAAATGCCGAGAATCTAGAAAGCAGAACACGGCTGAACCAAATCCTCAATCTCCAGAAAAGCGAAAGATCCAAGAAGAGGAATATAGTTCTCCGAAAAGGAGAAGAGTGGATGAGGATCAGGATGAGAAAAGAGTACCTCCGTTTAAAATGAAGATCCCTAGGGATCAAGGATTGGAAAATACTGGATCCAGTCCGTCTCAACAAGACAACGTTACTATAGATAAGGTAGCCCATTCATTCTTTTTCAAATTATTTGGAAGGTCTATTGAGTGAGGGTGGGGAGGCAGTTGCACCAAAACGGCCTTCCAGCCGCATTTAACGTCAAAAAATAAATTTCGGAATGCATTAAATCACAACTAAGCGGTAGGACTGTCTTTGTCTCATTACTGCATCATGTCCTGAGGCAACAGCTATGCATTTTATATGAAGTAAACTCCTCATCATGTGTATTTTTAGAATAATTGCCCTAAATGCCTACTGGATTATACTTACGGGCAGATGGTGATGTGTGTCAAATGTAAACAGTGGCTGCATTGTGGTAATTATCTATATTAATTATAAGATCTAAAACTCTGTATTGTTGTCATCCAAATAGTTGGAATCTTAATAAGTCATAAAATCTGAAATGTACTTTAAAAGAAATTTAATTGTTTCAGAAAATATTTGATTTGTTAGAAAATTTATTTTCTAAAAAAGATCCCCCCCCCCTTAAAAAACATTCGAGCATTTGTGTAATTAATGAAATCAAAAATTTTGTTGAAGAATTGAATAAAAAGAATTGAGGTTATGCCACAAACTAATCCCTTTATCTTTACAACTAGATGTTGTCAATTTTTGATATATTAAACGTGCCTTCATTGCGACATTATTGATCTTAAGTCTATATTTGATTTTGTTTAGATTGTGTAGATATTGAGAAAGTACCAGAGAAGAATGATCCTAAGTTCAAGTACACCTGTAGTGGCTGCCAGGGAACCGGGAGAACAGATCAGATCTACCCTTGTTCAGAATCTTCCTGTCCCAGGAGTTTCAAAACCAAGATTAAGCTCCTCAAACACCTCTGCAATAAACATCATAAGAAATCACTCATTAAGGAACAGTTTTAAATATCATGATTTAAAATAATGAGTACTATCAATTACGGCCAAATGGAATTCAAAAAATTCTTTTTTTATACTTATGATACTTTTAAAGGATCATTAAAATAATCCATTTTTAAAACTTACGTCAACTTAAGGATTTTCAAATCTCTGAAAAGTCACTTGAGTGCTTCATATGTTCACATTCTTTCAGTTCTAACTCGGATCTCATCTTACATCTAGGTAAGAAGATAAGTTTTCTTAATTCGGTAACTATCAAACAATTCTACTTAACTATTTTAGGTTTATCCCACCAAGGGTCTCTGAAGTATCTCTCAACGTATAAGCATCTCGGAACCCGACCAATCCTCAAAACTATGGATGAGTTTAGATGCAGTGAAGATATACTTAAGAACGCTCCCCCCACTCCATCTCCCGAAAGCATGAAGATAGTAAAACAGAGTAGTACAAATCTATTCCCTTGCTCAATGTGCTCTCAAACTCTACAGTTCAAATCTAAGCTCTACACTCACTACGCTCATGTCCATTTCAGAGACAAACTTCTGGAAAGGTTTAGAGGTTTACCCAATTGTCCCTTTTGCAATAATAGATTAAAATCAACAGATTCTATTTTGACCCACATGGGTTCTGTTCACAATCATGTTGAGCAGTTTCTAGATCCAGTACATCATGCGAAAAAAATGCAGGAAAAAACAACATCCCCCCCTGAAGATCATGTCTCCTGTTATCTCTGTACCTTCACCAGCTCAAATAAAAAGGATCTGTACATGCACTACAGTTTGGTGCACTTTAAGGAACAGTTAATTAAATCCTCTGACATTGATTCAACATGTCCAGTCTGTTGCACGCAACTAAGTTCTGATATTACAGAAAAGGTTCTGCACATTGGAGTCACCTGTGGATATATTGAAAACTGTTTGCCGATTCAGCATCATGTCAAGAACGCCGTAGCAGAAGAGCTTGCAAAACAAACTAACCCAACAGTAAATATTTCCTTTGAGACTGAAAATGTTGAAACTATTGAGAACTTAACTCCCACGCTTTGCATTAAGAAGTTAAGCAATGCTGACCTTAATGATTCAAATGATGCTTCTTACAAATGTTCTCTTTGCTGCGAATTCACAACAACCTGTCATAAACTTCTTCTTAGACATTATGCTTTTAGTCACTTCAGGCAGAAGTTCATTGATGAATTTGGTGAATCAGATACATGTCCGGATTGTGAACAAGTTTGTCCTTCCCCCCTTGGCAAAGTGAGCCATTTGCTAAATGCTCATAACTACATTGAAAAGTATCTAAATGACGATCACAGAAAAGAAGTTGAAATTGAAGTTGAAGTCGAAAATGAAGGCCCTGTTGTTCATGATTGTTACATTTGCAGTTACAAGTCTCCTATCAGAAGTAGAATGTACACCCATTATGCAACAAATCATTTTAGAGAAGAAATAATGGAAATATATCCTGAAAAAGACTTATGCCCACTCTGCAGCATGGTATACAAGAACGAACAATCGAAATTTGTTCATCTCGCCTGCACGCACAGTGTGGTTGAACTTTTTCTAAAAGAGGAGTATAGAATTCAAAAATACTTTCAAGGCGAGCCAAAATTAATGCATAATTGTTCAAAATGTGAATATTCAGCTCATGAACGACACAGAATCTATAATCACTATGCTATTGTTCACTTCAAGCAGGAAATCCATGCTAAATACCCTGAGGAAGATTTCTGTTCACTATGCAACAAGAGCTTCAGCAATGAGCATGACAAGTTAGGCCATCTTGGTAGTACACATAGTGCAGTAGATCTCTTCTTAGAGAAGGAGTTTACCATCCCTAAAAAATTATCTAATGGTAATAAGGTTAAAGAGAATGGTAGTGAAAAAGGTGAAGACATTGATTATGCTGAGAGTAATCATTCTTTTTCTTCTAATTCAACCAAAACTAATCTCCTATCCACAAAAGACGAAAATGAGGAGACTGGCATGAATTCTGTTTATACATGTTTTGCTTGTGATTACTCATCTTCTTTACGCAGCAGAATGTACACACATTATGCTTTGATGCATTTTAAGGATGAAATCCTAGCTGAATACCCTGATAAAGATTCCTGTTCAATATGTGGAAAGATGCTGGTTAATGAGAGGGTCAAACTAAATCATTTAGCATGTGTGCACAGTGTGGTGGAGAAGTTCTTGAAAACAACCCACATTATACCAAAACAGTCGGCGCACAAGAGTAATATGGAGTATCTAGTAGAGGATACAATTTTGCAAGAGGAGAATGCAAGTGAGGAATCTGTTTATTCATGTTTTAGTTGCGAATACAAAAATTCATTGAGAGAAAAAATGTATACACATTATGCCAGAAAGCATTTTAAAGATAAAATCCTTGCTTTATACCCTGAAGAGGACTCTTGTGCAATATGTGGCAAGATCTTGCTTAGTGTTGGTGCCAAACTGGTTCATTTAGCAAGTACGCACAGTGTGGTTAACCAATTCTTGAAGAGGAGTCATATCATACCAAAACGTTGTTATAAAATGAAAAGTAACATGGGTTGCCCAGAAAATGAAAATGTGCAGAAGGAGAAAGAAAATGATCAAACAGTTTATTCATGCTTCAGTTGTACGTTCTCACATTCAAAGAGGAAAAACATGTACTCCCATTATGCTAGGAAGCATTTTAAAGAAAAAATTCTTGCTCTATACCCTGAAGAGAGTTCATGTTCAATATGTAGCAAAATCTTTATCAGTGAAAGTGCTAAGCTAAATCATTTATCAAGTACCCACAGTGTGGTTGACCTGTTTCTGAAGAAAACCCATATCATACCAAAACAGCGTTTTAAGCTTAGGAGTGACATGCTTTGCACAGAAAATGAAAATGTGCCAAAGGAGAAAGAAAATGATCTTTCTGTTTACTCATGTTTTGGTTGTGAATACTCAAGTCCACTTAGAAAAAGAATGTACTCACATTATGCTAGAAAGCATCTGAAGGATAAAATCTTAGCTCAATTCCCTGGTGAAGATTCATGTTCAGAATGTGGAACAATGTTCATTAATGAGAGCGCCAAACTAGAGCACCTAACAAGTAAACACAATGCAGTGGACTTGTTTTTGAAAATGAGTCATATTATTCCAAAAAGGAGAAACAATCCTCCATCCCCTCATAAATGCTATATTTGTGATTTTGAAACCATTAAACGACATAACATATACAAGCACTACAGTTTCAAGCATTACAAAAATAAATTCAAGCAAGCTTATAACCTGGATCTTCCATGTCATATATGTGGCCTTTCTCAATCAACACGCTACAAAATGATTCAACATCTTGGTGCAACTCATGATTTGGTGGAACAGTTTTTACCAAAACAGTATCATATACCTCAGTCAAAAAGTCATCACAAGAAAGGTCTTCCCTTTAATCCTCTACAGTGCTCTAAGTGTGAATTTGTGGCTAAAACTGCCTCAATGCTTTATCAACACTATGCTCTGAAACACTTCAAAAATTCTATCATCAAGAAGTTTGGGATCCTTGAAAACTGTAGCATTTGTGATCTTAAATTTTCTTCTAAATGGCATCAGGTTATCCATCTTGGCACGAAGCACAGAATTGTTGAGAATTATCTGAAGAAAAAATATCACTTGCCCTTATATTACAAAGAAAAGAAAGATAACAATTCAAAAATGCACCAACCTGAAACTAGCATTAAAAGTGCAGACGAAAAAAAAGTTTACAACCTCATTGACTCTACTCCATCAGATGAAGGCCCTACTTTAGAAGGAGAAACCTTTGAGGTCTACATGGATATTGGGGAAGAAAGTGAGGAGGAGATTGTACCACAAATTGATGATCGTCTTGATGAAGAAGATAAAGCTTCCAGAGACTCTGATAACCTTAGTGAAAATCATTCTGGAACGTTTTCAGGTTTAGAACGAGAAACTGTTAAAAAAATAAGAAATGAAGAATCTGATGATGACACAAATAATGACATTAACATGTTGGATGTTCCACCTGAAGATTCAGATGAAGATGACGCAGGCAACTGCAATGGTGACGTCGTTCTTGATGTTGATGACTCCTTTGATGAAGAAGACTCAGATTCAGAAGAAATAGATATAGATGAAGGAATAGATATAGAAATAGATGCAAGTGATTTAGGTATACAGATTGAGGATGAAACTGACTTGGATTCAGATGATAAGAGTGCATATGCCAATGATCAAGCAGACATGGATGGAAAAGGAACTTGTGTTTATTTAGAGAGCAGGAATTCAGAGGCAAACTCGGTAGGAGCAAATGTAGTCTGCACAGATTTAGCTAATGCAGATAATGTAGCTATATGTAAAGCATATACAATTAAGGAGGTTTTGAAAGAAAAGCATGCAAGGGAAGAAGAAGCACTCAATGCGTATTCTTGCCATGACTATGTGAAAAATGCTAATGTAGTAAAATCAAAGGATGATACTAATGATGAAGATTGTGTTGAAGCAGCACATGAACAAGATAAGAATGTTGAAAAGAATGTAACAATGGATAAAGAGAATGCTGCAACTGATAAAGAGAATGCTGCAACTAATGAAGATAATGTTCAAGCTAATGAGAAGAACCCTACAATTGATGAAGATAATGCTGGAACTAATGAAGATGTTCCAGCTAATGAGGAGAACTCTGAAACTGATGAAGAGAATGCTGCAACTAATGAAGATAATGTTCAAGCTAATGAGAAGAACCCTACAATTGATGAAGATAATGCTGGAACTAATGAAGATGTTCCAGCTAATGAGGAGAACTCTGCAACTGATGAAGATAATGCTGCAATGATTAAAGAGAATGCTCCAAGTTATGTAGAGAACTCTGCAACTGATGAAGAGAATGCTGCAACTGATGATGAGAATTCTGCAACTGACGAAGATAATGCTCCAACTGATGAAGAGAATGCTCCCACTGATGAAGATAATGCTCCCACTGATAAAGAGAATGCTGGAACTGATGAAGAGAATGCTGAAACTGATGAAGAGAATGTTGCATCTGATGAAGAGAGTTCTGCAACTGATGAAGAGAATTCTGCAACTGATGAAGAGAATACTGGAACCCAGGAAGAGAATACTGCAACTGATGAAGAAAATGCTGCAACTGATGAAGAGAATGCTTTAACTGACGAAGAGAATGTTCCAAGTAATGAAGAGGTTAGAGATGATGTAAACAAGAGTAAAAAGGGTAATAATTCTGAGTCAGAAAAAAACAAATCTAAAGTTACTGATACAGTCGAACAACATGACAACAAGAGGAAAGGGACATTAAGCAATCATCTGGTCTCTCAGTCAGGTATTGATTTACCCAGTCTTCCACAGAGAAGTCAAGAATCAATATTAAAAGCTGTCATGGATCATGGCAATAGTACTGTTGATAAAGATGTGGGACTTGTAACTGATGAAATCTATGAAGCTGAATCACTTGAAGACGAAAGTGTGAAGACTGATGAAGTTGGATTAAAGATTGATGATTTAAAATTGCCAACTGACAAAGATAAGTTGACTTCTGATGATGAAGGAATGAAAAAAATTGAAAACGGATTAAAATATAGTAAATTAGGAATTAACAAAGACGAAGTAGAATCTCGGACTAATGAAGATGGATCAGAGGCGGAGAATGTTGAACCAATAACCAAAGGTAAAGAGGGACAGGAGAAGAACAAGGAGAAGGAGGAGGAAGAGGAGGGGAAGGAGAAAGCTGCCGAATTGGAGGCAACACCAGCTGAAGCAGCAGTACATTTTGTTGTCAAGATTGAACCTGGACTTAGAAAAGTAATTGACTATCGAGAAATCTGTTTTATTGAATCAGATACAGATTCAGAGTCGGATTCCTAATAACTTGACAAAATAATTTTTCCTCAAAAGTATTATTTCTGATCTGTTCATACTGTAACTAGTTACACTGTAACTAAACCAATGTACAAACAATTACTGATCTTGACTGATATTATTCATTCTGAAATACATATACATACTTCTTCCGTTAAACACTTTTTTATTAAATAATTTGCTAAGATTTTTCTAATGTTTTTATTTAAGTTGAAAGTCCTCATGAGTAGAAGCAAGAGACATGTAAAGTAAATAGTACTTGGATTCCCTCAAAGAATGAGACTTTTTAAGACAATTTATAAGAGTTTTCTAATCCTTAGCAACATTTAATATGAATTAAAAATTTACAAATAGCGCAGAAGATCAAGTTTTTATTGGAGATGGTTGTTTTTAATTATTTCAGGTTTTCATTTAAGTCTTTTCTGCTATGGGTTATCTTAAGCAATTATAAAGATTTAAAAAAATGAAATTGCAATGTTTCAACCTTTCAATCGTTAACGAGATTTAAACATGTTTTTGAAAATGTCCTATTAAATTTTCATTTTCTCCCGTTTGATTACAACGCACAATTTCAATACCTTTGGTTTTATTTTTAACGCAATTCTTAGTGAATCTCCATTTTAAAGAATAATCTTAAAATCTTAGTTTGATCGCGAAATCCATAAGAAGTTATTTTTTTTCTTACTAAAAATTGATAATTTTCCATTGAGGTTTTTTTTTGTAAAAGTGACTTGCGGAGTTCTGCTGAAGAAACAAAATGGAGGATATTATTGGATTTTATACACAGTACACACTTTAAGGTTTAACTTATGATTTCTTTACAAAGATTAAGGTTTTATGACTCCTGTTGTGAATCGGACATGTCACTTTTAAACTGAAGGGCACTTGAAATTACCCTTCTCCAAATGGTTCAACATGAAAAGAACAGATGAGATACTTAAAACAAGAAACATGGAAGCTATGATAAGATAAATTAGATCTTCTATACTGAATTTTTCATAAATGTCAAATTTGTATCTAATATGCCGTATGAGCATTCCAAGGATTCCAAGAGTGGTCTTCCATTGTTAATTTTAAAAACTGATGGGACTATCAAATATTTTTGAAACATTGAATCATCTTGAAAGTACAAAAATGACAGACCACATTTTAAAAATATCAAGACTAACACTCACTTTTTGTTGTTAATTGCTAGGTGTTATATTGGATTGTTAATATGACTGGAAGATGGCATTGAATGCCTCTTGAAGATCTCAGATGGGTGAGCTTGTATTGCTGCTGCCATGACGGAGAGTAGAAGATAGATATTCTTCTGATTCATTCTTCTTCCTTGATTCAGATCTATGAATCCAAATCCTTTATATTTTAAATTATTTTTATTTTTGTATGTTAAAGCTTTATGAAGAAAAGTATTTGACCAAAATCAAAATCAGAATCAGATCAAATTTTTTTAAATGATAAAAGAATCTTAGATATTGTTTAGAATATAGAATTGTATCCCTAAAAGGTTTGTATTCCCAAGTCCCAAGTCTCTTAAAGAAAAGGTTGAGATGAACTGAAGAATGATGACTCCGTGTCTTCTTTATAAAGGAAACCTGAAGCGGAGAGTATTGAACTCCTGTAAATGTAATGAACCTTAATAAGTAATTAAAAGAATTTAACAAGATAACTTCTGACAGATATGGGCAGACATTAATATTAAATAAAGAGTTCACAGAGCACAGTGAATACTGGATTACATGTTTTCGTGGTGGTGTATTTTTCGACCTACACATATCCGCCATACTCCACTTCTGACCTACGCCAAATCCGCTATACTACACATCCGACCTACTACGGATGACGATTCACCCAAAGATGCTTGCCTCAATTTCGGACAACAGTGTTTTAAATGCCTTTATTTCAAGCGGCCCAAGAAAACTAAATTATCGTAGATTTTATTAATTTAATTATGAACAAAAATTCCTTTATTTACATTCAGCCTTCTTCCGATAGACTTTATTTTTAACTCTAAAAATAAACATAGAAACTACTTGGAGTCTCCTGCAAGAAAAATTAGCATAATTTACTAAAATATCAATAGTAATAGCAGAAAATTGAAAAATGATTCTCCCTTCACTAGAATAATATGATATGATATGTTTAATGTTAATGAATAAAGTTCAATGTGAATAATATTTTAGATAAATAAATGGAAATTATTATGACATTTGCCTACCCTGTACTTTTAGTAGGGTTTGTGGGGTACAATATAGGGGGGGGGGGGGAAATTATTTTTGTATTTCGCGCGAATATATTTGTTCGCCTCCCCCCCCCCCATCTGAAATCCTGAAACCACCCGCATGTTGTACTTAAATACTCCTCCGCTCCTTTATTAAGAAATAATCGCTTTTTAAATCTATCCAAATGCAAGATAAATTCAATTTAATTTAAACTATTTATCAACAATTTAGAAATAATAAATTGTTAAAGAGGATTATTTCCGAAAATATGAAATACGAAAACTTCTCTTTGCACTCATGTATATGACTTCAATTGATTTAGACGTTATGATGCATTTCTTTAACACAAATAAACAATCAGATTGACTAGATGTCATCAATTAGTTTATTAATGCATTCTTAAAGGGACCGTGTAGTTATTTCAAGTAAATCTAAATTTGGAAACCTACAATGAGAGAGGGGGTGCAGAGCATTCATGAGCCCCGTGAACTGACATCCAGAGCCTCCTGATTATCAAAATGGCCTCCTAACCGATCAAAATTATCCCCGTGCCTCACGCTACGTGTCCGAGCCTCCTCAACTCATATTCCACATTCAGCATTCTTATCTCCAATATCAAATATTTGGCTTCTACATCCATCAAAAGCCTTTTTCAAAAAATCTAAACATGATCAAAAAGTTTTTTAAAATACATATACAATTTGTTTTTAAAAGTCAACTTTAATTTAGCTTCTTTTTTGTTTTTCTAAATTTCACAAATTGTTAAACTTGTGCAAACTTATTGCAGCTTTAATGGAGTGGATACAAAACGCCCAAAAACTAAATGCCCAATAACAAAAAGTCCATTAACAAAAGACAAAAAATTACACATCACACAAAAACAAAACGCTTAATTTTACAAATCGTTCAAAAACAAAACACCCAAGATAACAAAAAGCCCAAATTTACCAAATGTCCAAAATTACAAAATGTCCAAAATGTCTAAAATTACAAAATTTCCAAGGTTATAAAACATCCAAAGTTACAACTTTTTGGTTCTTTTATGTTCATTTGACTTGGTCTATAACATTATTGACAAGGTCTTGAACATTGATGCAACTTTTCAACGCTGTCTGTATCTATGAGGGTTAAAAATCCTTACTTACTAACGAACTAACTACTAAGTTACACAAAGTCCAGGGATAAAAAATGTCCAAAGTTACAATATGTCCAACGTTACAAAATTTCCAAAGTTACAAAATGTCAAAAATTACAAAATGTCAAAATGTCAAAAATTGACAATGTCTTACATTGTCTAAAAATATCTTGCATTGATTAATAAATGTAGTATATAACATTTTGTATCTTAGTATCTTAGTAACTTGCATACTAAGTACCTTGCATGTTAGTATCTTAGTAAGTAGGGATTTTTAATCTTTTTTGTTCAAAATGCTAGTTTTTAAGTAGTAATTAAACATTGTATTACTTTGACATTTTAAGAAAATTTTGTAATTTTGGACATTCTGTAACTTTGAACATATTGTAACTTTGGACATTTTGTAACTTTGAACAAATTGTAACTTTGGACATTTTGTAACTTTGGACATTCTGTAACTTTGAACATATTGTAACTTTGGACATTTTGTAACTTTGGACATTCTGTAACTTTGAACATATTGTAACTTTGGACATTTTGTAACTTTGAACATATTGTAACTTTGGACATTTTGTAACTTTGAACATATTGTAACTTTGAACATATTGTAACTATGGACATTTTGTAACTTTGGACGTTTCGTAACTTTGGAGATTTTGAAATCTTGGGTGTTTTGTTATTGGACATTTTGTTCTTTAGCGTGTTGTATCCACTCCGCTTTAATCACATAACTTACAGTTTTTATTAAAAACTTAAATTTGCACTTTTTTACATTTTCTTATTTAAGTATTTCACAAAAACTGTTATGTTATGTATGGCAATATTTTTACATATTTTAAAAGTAATTTGTTTTTTTTGAGCGCTTAAGATACTCTTGTGAACCATATCCCTCAAATTTCCCCTGTTGTAAAGGTCGTCTCCTACAAACTGTAGGCGTCCTTCCTAACTTGGCGGAGGGGGGGATAGATAAAACTCCTAAGAATGCGCGAATACCGGATAATATTTCTTTAATTCTCTCTCTCTATGACAGCTTGCC
>NW_019397169.1:0-36257 GCF_000591075.1 Eurytemora carolleeae
TCAGGTTGAGCCGAGATTCTGCCTTATTAGCCAGGGTCAATCTGGGTTCTTCTGGAGTATTCCGGCTTGCATTTGAATCTGACCTCTCTAATCTCCTGTTCAGGGAATCATATCGGAGATTTTGCTGTAAAAACTTCTTTGAAGGAGTTGTGTCTCTGTAGCGTAGTTATGTCTTCTATTTTCTCTAATTCTTCCAATTCCTGTAGGTGGTGTGTTTTTATGTCTAAGAAAAATATGTGTGGTTTATGTAGGTGGAGTTTGCCTTTCCAGGAATTTTATCCAATCTGTCAACTTTCCACAAAGTTAATTCTCCTTTTTTCTATTCTTCCTATGATTCCTTCTTCCTTTAGATATTGGAGACAGTCTGTGAGAGGGGTTTGTCTGGGAAGCCTGTAAGCCATTTTTATAGCTGTTATTTCCAGGGCAATGAGTTTTTTTGACACGTTGCAGGTTAAATTTTCATACAGAACTTCTGTTCCGTATAGAATGATTGGTTCGATGGCAGTTCTATACACTTTGTACAGGATGTCCCCCTGTACATGACCAGTGAATCTGTGTAGTTGTTTGATTCTGGCGTAACAAATTTTCAATTTTTGTCCAAAGTGTTTGTGAAAAGTGCCTGTTTCTGAAAATGTGATTCCCAGGAGTTTGGTGTGCTCTGTGTATTGAAGTTTATCTTTTTTGTTTTTGTCTAGGTACAGGGGGGATTTTTTTATTTCTCTTCTTGTTTCCGGCTTTCTGCTTACTGCTAGAATGTTGGTTTTGCTAGGTTCAAATTTAATTCTTTTCAGTTTTGTCCAGTCGTCTAGTTGCCAGATCTCTTTTTGAGTGATTTCTATTAACGAGTCTATGTTTCTGTGTGAGTTGGCCGATGAAGCATCGTCCGCATATACTGCTGTGTTCACTGTGAGCTGTCAAGGTTGTTGGGATGTCTCCTGTAGAGTAGTTCCATAGTTCTGGGGCTAGGACTGATCCTTGAGGGACTCCAGATTCCAGTGTTATGTTTCTGCTGTATTCTTCTCCGATCCTTATTCTCATGGTCCTATTTTGGAACCATGATCTGAGGAACCTGACTATTATGGCAGGGATTCCATCTCTCATACATTTGTGAAATAGTCCTGTGTGCCAGACACTGTCAAAGGCTTTTTTTGCGCCAAAGCAGACTAATATGGTAGGTTGTGGATGTGTAGCTCTAATAGTTTTAGTGTATGTGTTAGTGTATATTCTTTTGAGGTTGGTTGAGGTGCTTTCTCCTTTACGGAACCCTGTCTGTATTACAGGAATCAGTCCTCTTTTCTCTAAATAGGGGTTAAGTTGGGATAGTACTAGGGCTAGACTTATGATCCAAACTTGATCAAGATCACTGATGTAGAACTGGATGATGTTTCTGTACTCTATCAAAAAATACAATCAGGAGTCAACATATCAACAACAGATGTGAGGAAATATCTGTATGCTTGTACCGGATTATTTAAAATGAAGGTGGAAATTGACCTCTTTGTATCACCAAATTACAAGATATCAAAGGACACAGAGATTACACCATTGTCATTGTACAAGATGGATCCAGTCGCAGTACCTGGGAATGAAACCACTAAAGCCAAGTACAAGGAGGCTTTAATGAACGTGTTGTTTGCCATCAGATATTCTAGAGCAGAAAACGATGCATATCATAACCAGCTGAAGAAAACGATCAAGAAAACTAAATCCAATTGGAATTATCCTCCATGGATGAATGGAGTGACCGCTGATAAACTAGATGACATTCTGGCTGCATATGATTGGTTCCTCTACCTGAAAGAGACTGAAGACCAACCACTCCGTTTTGGAACGGTCACGACGCAATGGAAAGATATGGGCGGATTTAGAGACTTCTGCTTCACACCAAAGTTGTTTGATGGAGAGCCAGGGAGGATTGTAAGATGGGTACAAAACTCTGCAGTTGCGGACTCCATATTGAAGATGCACATGATACCGGGAACTATTGGAGAAGTAGGAAGTTCGTTCCCCTATTGTAAGTCTATGGGTATCGTCACAAAGAGCGACTTGTCTGTATCAGAACATCCTTCTATGCACGATTACATCCATATCATAGGAGCTTTTCTTGGCAATCCCAGATCCTCAAATTCCAGATTCGTATCAGGAAGCATTGCAAGGAGGGATGTGTGTTTCGCAGCAATGTGTGTAATGGCGACTGCCTCAATGCAGAGTGGAGTACAATTGGCTGACAAAGAAAGCCGGATTATCAACAAGATCACTGCGAAGGCATTGCGGGTCGATGAGAGCACAGCAAAACAGATACCTGACGTGGCAGAATTGTGGATACAAACATATAACTCTGACCCTTCCAGAATCGGAGCTTGGATAAAGTCTCGTTTAACCTCTACCGTGAAACCTCGTCTACACTCCATTCTAGAGTATTTAATGGTTTCGCACAAGGACTGGATTGATGTAAGCTCTAGAGATCAAGCATCAGCTGATACAGATACTGAGCAAGAAAATTGAAATAATGAATATCTTCAAATCTTGTTAACAATTGATATATTATTCATTTTTTAAACAATTTGAGAACATTTAATCAGATCAATTATTTTTTAGAAAACACATTAGTAATATCAAACCTAAATCAATCGTGTACCAAAATATGTTTGTTTTGTATCAACTATAACCGTATAGTCAACTTTTAATATGTTATTTTTCAGATAATATGAGTTCAAACAAAAGGCCATCCAGAAGCAGCTCAAAGACAAGAAAGTCCAATGTTACAGGACCCATATCCAAGACTCCTTCTCTTGATTTTATGGCAGAGTTGTCCACTGAGATAGAAAATTCACTGTCTTATGCAGTTAAGAGTGCTAACGATAGTCTGCATGATGTAGGTTTACAACCTGATGACTCTGAAATGCTTTGTGACCCAATGAATGATAGGGTCCCTGCCAGAACTGAAGATATAACCACAGAACCTCCAGCTTTATTTACTAAAGAGACATTTCAAATTCAAGATGATGATGAGTCAGATATGGAATCAGAGATTGACAGTGGTATTCCATTTTTGTTACCAAAAACTGTAGAGGAAGCTAACTATGTTCTAGGACTACATTGCTCATGTGGGCATATTGTTGTAGACAGTATCAACAGAAACAAGTATTATTTAGTAATGAAGACTCCATGCACCAAGGAAAACAAGGAGCCAGAACAAACTGTAGTAGATCAATCAGTATGTATCGAGGAAGAAGTAGAACCTGTCTACACAGAATCATCACTAGATAAGCATCTTAGAGGAGTAAAGAGGACTAGAGAGGATTATGATGAACTTCCTGCAAATGCCAAAAAAGTTATCAAGGAATTTGCTGAAGGAAGGACACCAAACTTCGCACTAATGGATAGTGAGACCATGATGCAATGTGCAGATTACATATAAGATAATATCATGAGTACTATCATTATTTTAGACCCATTCTTTTTATTTGAATTGTTTAACATGATTCTTGTTTGTATTTTTCAATTAGTAAATTAAGTTTGAATTTAAATTGGTTGTATTAATTGTTTTGTTTTTTTTGTATTGCCTTTGTATTCCATTTTCCTGATACTAATCCCATTTCTACCATTTCCTCCTAACCTTTTCAAGGTGGAGTAAAATTCTTTTGGTGCCTCTTTTATGTCCGTTTCCCCTAATTTTTTTAGCTCAGCTTCCCATGATTTTTTCCTCAAATCAGTGTTGGCAAAGTTTATTCTTTTAGCAAGTCTGTGTACTTCTGTTCTGAGTCTTTGTTGATTTGAATTCCAGTAGTTATATTCTTTTTTTGAATAGTGGTATTTGTACTGGTTTGGGTATAGATCAAATATTGATTGGAAGGCTTCTTCCTTGTTTTTCCTGGTGTCTGAGGCAAGTTTCCTCAGTCCTGTTTCAATGTTTCTTTTCTGTTTGATAAGATTTATTATATTTCTGGGTTTAGTGTTCCCCCTGCTGGAAATCTGTTTATAGTTGATTGAGGCGTCTAATGCAGCTTTTTGTGTTTCTGTAAATGTTTTGATTTTTTCGCTCAGAGATTTTTCATACCAATTTCCCGTTATGACTGCAGATTCCAGCATCATTTCCGAGACTAATTTATAGTTCCAAGGGTTATATGTTTTCCAGTCAGGGATGTATTTTAATTTTGAGAGTGTTTGTAGTTCCGGGAAGAGTTCAGGAGCCATTACTGAGAGTCCTTGATGGTCAGAGAATAGTTCATACTCGTAGCTTGTGTTTATTAATTTGTGTGTTATATCGTTATGGGAGATGATGTAGTCTCTTTACTCCCACTTTCCGTCATTAGTTGTATGGGTCCATTCTGACTGATCATTTGTGTCATGAATTGTTGCTGGGGGTTGCGAGGTGTCAATGCTAATTTTTCCCTCTAAGAACTTTTTAGTTATTGCCCGTTGCGTATGTGCCAAAATATCTGCATGTTTGGCATTTAGATCTCCTGCAATAATAATCTTTCTGTATTTTTCAAAGAAGTAGTCAAGATATTCCCCTTTTAATTTCCCGTCCCTGGCATATATGTTTATTATAATAATTTTATCTCCTTCTGTGCTGACTTCAGTAATTAGGTGGGATATTTCTTCATGCGTGTTATCGTTAATTATTTTGGCATTGTAATCTTTCCTTATGAAGGTGATAATATCGTTGTTTCCTGTTTTCATGAATGTGTTATAGTTTTTGTTGAAGAACTGTTTCTTGTTGTCTTCAGTTAATTTTGGCTCTTGAAGACAAAGAATTGCAGGTTTCCTAGAGTTGAGGAATTGCTTGGCTAGTTCCCAATTGCCAGCTCCTTGCATGTTCCATGTTACTATTTTGCAGGATCCAGTAATTTTTTTCCCGGGCACAATGTTTTTCCATGGGTGAAGGAATTCTCTTGCTGTAAAGTTGTTGAACTGAGCCATCAGCGAGGCTCCTCCTACCCTAGGTTTCTGGAAGATTGATATATAGCCCAAGTCGTATTTTTCCATAAGACATCTTTGTATGATTTTTATTTTTTCTTCATGTAGACAGGTTATGTTTGTGTTGTTCCTAGATGATTTGCATTGCTCTGAGCAGTATTGAAGTCCGAGGGTGCTGTCATATTCGGATTTTCCTTGATATAACCAGAGGTTTTTTAGACATTTTTCACCAGCACAGATAGCTCCTCCTGAAATATGATGTATTATTTTGATAATGTGATCCTTATCTATTTTCTTTACCATTCTTTGTTAGCCCTTTTCTTTCTTTCCTTGGTGGTATTGATGGGATTCTCAATCCAATCTGCAATGCCTGTGAGGCTGATGCTGTCAAAGAGGCATATTTTATAGGTGTAGTGAACTCCACATGTAGGGGTTCTTCCAATGTTATTCATTGACCTGAGACCAAGGTATTTTATCCATTGACCTCTGGATCTGTGAACATTACGAAATTTAACTCTGTTTTCTACTCCATCTAACATGCATATGAACTTGTTCATATAGTTAGTTTCACACTCCCCCCCGCATGTAAACCCATTTGGTAAGAATTCATTTTGAGCATTATTAGTTGGTTCAAGACAATATGCACATCTGTGTTTTTGTAAGCATTCAATTATGATTGCAACCATGGTGTTGCTCAAAGTGATTTTTTCCCCTATGTAGAAGAACATAAATTTTTTAAAGCATTCATTGATGTTTATGCAACTTGGACAAAAATATATATTGTTGTGGCATCTTTGTTTAATTTATTCTTTCCCTACCGCTGTGATGGCCATTTCCTCAAATTGAAATTCATTATGCTCAAATAGTTCAATATCTGGGATGTCAAAGATTATATAAAAATTTTGTTCATCTATGATGGGAGTTTCTGGAATCTAAGGTCCGGGGTTGGATACAATATCCCCAGCAGTAAGTAAAGATGTTTTATCAAACTTCAGGTTTTTGTCCATATTGATTCTTATAGGTACTGGTTGATATTTAGAACCAGATTACCTGTCTCTTTTCCTGAGGCACGCACTTTTGTCTGATCTGAGCATTGTTTCTGAAAAGTGGGTGCTATGTTTATGACCTCATATCTTTGGTTTTTACTTCTGAAGATCACAGTATGCATATTGTTGACAGGAATGTTAACGTTTTCCTCTGCCCCAGGAGTTATTTCTTCCTCTGAATGATCCTCTTTGTGATCCAAATCTTCCCCTGCCGAAGCTTGTTCTGCTTGGTTCTTCTCTGTCACCTGAATATGTTTGTCAGATTTTATGAACACAAATTTAGTTGCAATATTTTTTTTTTGAGATAATGTTTCTTTTTCAAATTTCCCCACCCCCCATGAATTTTCCTTATGTTTACATATGTTATCTATGTTTGTTGTAGTTTGTTTTTTACCTTCTGGTTTGACATCCCATGTGGAGGAGAGTTTTTCCATGTCCGTGACATTGGAGATGAGAGATAGGTATGCTTCTGTATGTTTTGCACTTTTCCATATTTTGCTGCGGGTATTCAAAACTTCCTCTGGGTTGCATCCTTTGATCAGTAAGTGCCTGGTTATTTCACTGGTGAATCTGTCATTGTATTCCTTCTGTCTGTTTTCTCTGGAGACAATTATCCCTTTGACCATACTTCTCGAGGTGCGGCAGTCTGTAGGATTGGATGCTGAGTGTTTGTGATCAATTCCGTCTCTTTACAGTAGGAGCATATGGGATTCTCGTTGATGTTTTTGCATTCAATTTCGTGTTGTTTATAGAGAGTTCTGCTGGTGCCTTGTCCGCAGTATTGACAGTAACCTGGAGCTGAGCATCCTGTTAGTCCTGCTTCATATGCTCTGTGATCACCCCATCTTTGGCATTGAGTGCAGTGTACAGGGAGATTCATTTGAAATTCTTCAAAACAAATCTGATTTTTGAGGGGTTGCGAGTTTTTAAGGGCAACCTTTCCAGTTAGAAAGATCCATTCTGCCATTTTTCCATGTATAACCTTATACCACAGGCCTGCTCTAATTGTTTCGCCGTTCTCATCAGTTACATGGGTTTTGTTGCACCAGTTAGCCACCCTAGCTCCATTTAGTGTGGGAAACGTTTCGTTTACTAGGTCCTCAATATTATTCTGTCCTTTATGTGGTATTGTTAGGTTTCGTATTGATATGGGCACGCTGTATGGGATGAATTCCCTGTCTATTGAGTTTCCTGCGATATTGATGTACAGGTGAATTTTCAGGGGGGCAAATGGTAGGTTTTCAATTCTGCCGTCTTTGTATTGGAATAGGTTGTTGATTAGGCCTATGTGCAAGAATTGCTCGATTGAGTGTGGTTCCCTGTACTGTATTTCCTTGGTTCCTTTCTTCTTTAATGTTTAGAGAGACTTATTATCTCTTCTACAAATCTTTTGGATTGTGTTGATCCTGTTCTTGGTTGGCCCCCTCTTCCGGGATTAGGTTTAGTATGTTTTCCATGTTTTCTAAAATGGGGAGAGGTTCCGAGCTTCTTATATTCTGTGCAAGAATGAATTCTTCTATTGCATTTTCTGGCTTGTGTCCTGGTGCCCAAGGGACCGGACTTGACTCTCTCACCTGTAATGTTTAGTTTATTAGTCATGCTGTTTGCTAAGTAAAGAGCTGAATTCCCCTTTTTCCCACCCTTGTCCCATTTTCTGTTAGACAGGGGGATTTTGTTTTCACTGTTTTTAGTGCAGTTTTTTGTGATTTTTTCCCTGTATCTGATATTGTGGATTCCCTTTTTTCCCCCTTTCTTTTTTTTGGTGACATGGAAACGCCTCAACACGGAAACGACTCAACACGGAAACGGATCAAAAATTATTTTTGAGGCATTTCCCTTTTTTTAGAAATTCAAGGAAATCCCTCAAAAGTTCAGAATTGTTGAGGGATTTCCGAATATTTTGAATCCGTTTCCCAATATTTAGAGTTGAATGGTTTCCTCTTTTTTTTGATCAATTTCCTCATATTTTTAGGTCCGTTTCCTCATATTTTTGATCCGTTTCCGTTTTTTTCGAAAACTTAAAAATCTCAATTTGTTGATCGGTTTCCTCAAATTTTTGATCCGTTTCCGCTTTTTTTTGATCCGTTTCCGCTTTTTTCAAAAAAAAGCGGAAACGGATCAAAAAAAGCGGAAACGGATCAACAATTTGAGGAAACCGATCCAAAATATGGGGAAACAGATCAATTTTAAAGTTTTAGAAAAAAGCGGAGCCGGATCAAAAAAATGAGGAAACGGACCAAAAATATTGTGAATCCCCTCAAAAATATTGGGAAATCCCTCTAAAATATTTGAATAAAATAAAGGGGAAACGGATATACAATTCTGGGAAATCGATCAAAAAAAAGAGGAAACTCCTCAAAATTTGAATTTAGAGGGATTTCTGAAAAATTTGAAGAAATAGCGGAAATGCCTCAAAAAAACCGGTTTTTGAGGGGTTTCCGCGTATTTTTGATCCGTTTCCGTGTTGAGTCGTTTCCGTGTTGAGGCGTTTCCATGTCACCTTTTTTTTATATTTCTTTTCCCTCACAGAGGTGCATGTTCCCATTTTTTAAATATTTATTATTCTCCCCCCTGAACCTGTTTTTTTTACCTGAGCTGTCTGCTTATTAGTATGGTTAGGTTTTCTATCTGAGATTACATTTTCACCATCAGTTTCCCCATCATTTTCCAATGACTTTTCCATTTCCCTGAAAAAATTAGTTCTTGATAATAAAAAAAGATAGTCAAATTCAAAGTTAACAAAAAAAGGAGTATTATGGTTTGCAATGGTTTGGTTGGATATTTTTCCAGGATCAGGTAGATTTTTGGTATGCTTGAGAGTGTTTCTTTGTTTAAGTCCTGAGTCTAAGCTCATATTAACATCTATAGAATATACATGATGATTTATCTTTACTTTTTTCCCTAATCTACTTCTATGTTTGGGTTCCCTTAGTTCTCCCCCTACAGCTCCTTTGAGGTTTGCTGATTTCACTCTTAGTTGGTTCCTTCTTCTAGGTTTAGGTTTAGAAGATCTTCCAGGTTTCCTAGGTTGGTTATGGCTTCTAAACTTCCTATGTCTTGTGTGAGGTGGATGAGATTGAATTCTTCTATTACGTTATCTGAATTGTTTCCTGGTTCCCAGGGGACCTGCCTCTGATCTGTCACCTATAATGTTTATAGATCTGTTTCCTCATATTTTTGATCTGTTTCCGCTCTTTTCAAAAACAATCAACAAAATGTGATTTTTAAAGTTTTAGAAAAAAGCGGAAACGGATCAAAAATATGAGGAAACGGACCTACAAATATGAGGAAATTGATCAAAAAAAGAGGAAACCATTCAACTCTAAATATTGGGAAACGGATACAAAATATTTGGAAATCCTTCAACAATTCTGAACTTTTGAGGGATTTCCTCGAAATTCTAAAAAAAATGGAAATTCTTCAAAAATAATTTATGATCCATTTCTGTGTTAAGTTGTTTCTGTGTTGAGGCAATTCCATGTCACCGTAATCACCATCCCGTCAGGAGATTAATTAGTCTTTTTTATGGTAATTTTCATCCCTCCAATGGATTAATCATTATCCTGTTCATAAATTGACAAGTAATAATTAATGTCTTAGTTGTTGTTACCATCCATCTGTTGGAGTAGTTATTTAGTTTAAATGTTTCCATGTTCCTTGTTTCTGACAAGAGAAAGGCAGGTAATAGGAATAAAGGTAAAGGAAATGGCGTTGGTCTGGTATGAGAAAGCCAGTCTCACTGCTTTGCAGACCAGTACTTTAAACTAACATAAACATTACATGGAACTGTAGAATGGTGTTCCAGATCACTATGGGCCTGCTCAGCCTATCAAGGTAAAGTGTATGAGCAGTCAGTGTAGTCTGTGATGACCAGATTTAATCAAAAGAATTAACTTCTTTCAGATAAGTTTGGCTACTTAATAACAGCTACCCAGGCTTGTAATTAAGGAGTATACTTAAAGCTTTCAGTAGCAGAATCTGGATTCAGCTAGGTAAAAACTTAATAACAGCTACCCAGGCTTGTAATTAAGGAGTATACTTAAAGCTTTCAGTAGCAGAATCTGGATCCAGCTAGGTAAAAAACTTCCATTCTCCAAGTTAATACAGCATTAAAAGATTGATGCAGGCCTTTAATATTACTTGTTGATCCAATATTTCTGTTCCATTGAGTCCAGGGTATCCCCTCAGATCCACCTCTAGCTAAAGTTTCTCTAGTCTACCGTTTTCCCTCTTTCGCCTTGTATCTCTGAGTACTAATAGAAGCACCGAGCATGAGACCTAGATGTTGCAAGTCTGAAAGCTAGATATACATTACCCCTGCAGTGGTCCTACTATGCTGGGCTTCCTTCCACTAGGGACACCCACATTCCTGCAGATACAACACCTTCTGAACTTTCAACAATCCCAGTTAATACCATCCCAGCCACTCCTAGACCTATACCTATATTCACAATCCTTTTTACTTCACAAGCAAGCTGGATCCTGCTCAGAAATTAAACCTGACATGGTTGACCTGGAGGATGAGGATTCCTAGTCCCACCTTTAAGTCTGTATTGATCTGGAGTATTTCTTTCTTGATGCTGAATGTTGCTGTCAACATCATGTCAAGTCTTTTAAAGGGATCTAAAACGAATTCAGTAATCAGTTTAATCATGGCCAGGAGCAAGGCTAGCTCATGGATATGGGACTATTTTAACAAAGACAAAGATGAACCTATGATAGCTGTTTGGTCAGTGTGCATAACTTACAAATGGTTCGGAAGTAAAAACTCATCAACTGCATGTAAATTTTTGTCTTTTATATTATATATTTTTTTACATTCTAACCCTATAGTATTTTGTCTTTAGTCTAGTGATGGTCAACAACTTTCAGAACTTTCAATCGTTTATAGGGCCTAGAGTGCGTCTTAGTAAACAATATCTGGACCTACACCTCCTGCCCCCCCCCACCCCCTTGTTATCAGTTTTGTATTTATTACTTTATCAATTTTTAGATAGTTTTTTAAATGTTTATGTTTAGGGTGAGGTTAGGACACTTTCTGGGCCAAGCACTGCGGCTAGAACAGACTTGGGGGCTGAGCTCTGTGGTTAGGACAGGCTCAGGGCCAGGGAGGGGTGTTTGGGGGGGGGGGGGTCTAAAAATTGTATGCTAGGATTGGTATTGGTATAAGATTTTTGAATTCCCTTCACTTTGCTAGGAAATTACCCATTCACAGTTTTTTTGGTGAAAAATATGGTGATATCCTAGAGAATGATTTCTAAAAACAATGTTATCTAATTCATACTTTATCAGACAGCATTTTTTCCATCCTTAATCTTTCTATTATCAACATTTCTAATCTTTAATTTCTTATTAGGGGGAGAAGTACAGAATAAGACAGATGATGGATGATGGCTCAGTAACATTTTGCCTAGTACAAGTTCACCTAGTACACTTTTGCCTAGTACATGTTCGCCTACTAACTTTTTGCCTAGATAACATTTTGCCTAAACACAGTTTGCCTAGACAACATTTCGCCTAGGCAACATTTTGCCTAGATAACATTAGAAGGTAATTTTCGACTAGACAAAATCACTAAAATTTATAAAGTTCCTCTTTTTTATCAAGAAATTCAATTAAAAGCAAAAAAATGTATTATAATAATGTTTACAAATTTTTTCTTAAAGGGCACTATTATTATTATTATTATTATTATTATTATTTCTTAAAGGGCACTAGCTCGCTGGAGATCATGAGCCAGCATTTTCAGATAATCAGTTTTAGGTATTGTAGCAAAAGCTTCCACAACCAGTTTAACCCTCTGTTTTGCATCCTTGGCTCTCTGCTTTCTGCCTGTATTATCAGCCATATCCTGGCCAACTGAATTAGAAACAAATGCTCGTCTTGCATCAGCATCTTGTTTGACAAACTGGTCCTGAATGTGCCAAACATTTGGACTGTACCCAGACAATAAATTCCAGGTATGATTAAAGGATTCCAGCATATTGTTTGTTTCTATTCCATCCTCTAGAACTGTGCTGTACTGGTTCCAAAGACATGGCGGAAACAATGCTCTCCTCCCACCCCGTTTTTCAATCCAAGTCTGTGAATAGTAGTACCCAAAATGATCAATCTCCTCATCATAATCCTCCCATTCTTGATCATGATCAACTCCTTCTTGAACCTGGGGAATGATCACTGCATCATAATAGCTTTTCACCTGATCCACAGGTACGTAGCAGAGTGTATACATCCACAGGTACGTAGCAGAGTGTATACATCAGTTAGATTAGTTCCTGGAACCTGGGATTCTGATTAAACAGTTCCTGAAGATGATGATCTCCCAGGTTCTTCCAAACTGCAGCGTTGTGATGAAATCTGCAACCTTTGTGGCTCACGGTTGGAAACACTTTAGCACATATAGAGAACACAGCCTGCTCAAAATCTGAGATGATTGTTTTAGGACAGTTTTGCTCCCCAACATGCTCCTTTATCTTGTTGAAGAATATGTCATAGGTTTCTTTTTTCTTGTTAGGAAGGAGACCAAAGACACAAGGTATACCCTTTCCTCCTACCTCAGATGCTGCCATACCAATATATACCTAAGAATTATTATCTATATATGTGTATCAGTGTAAAAAAATGTTAAAAAACAATATTTAGATCTAAAAGTATACCTGAGAAAAGGGTACTGGGGCAGACTTAAAGGTCCCATCAAATAGCCAAGTCTTGTGTGTTTTAAGAATCTCAACTGCCCATTTGCTCATAAATATTGCCATAGGTTGTGTACATTCCACATCAATCCAATCTTTGTAAATCAGAAATTCAACCCCATCAGCTGCCTTGGTAAACTTGTCAGGAATGTCAGTGTCCATGTACTCCTCAAATGTAGAAGGGAGCCTAGGTCTTGGACTGATAACTTGTCTCTGGCGCCACAACTTCATCCTGATGGCACCAGCAGTAGATGAACTACTCAATTGTCCAGGAAAGTTTGATGAAAGCATGTTGTAGCTAATTTCCTGGAGAACTGTAGATGGAGTAGCTCCCTGAACCCCTGCGTACTTAAGCAAGACTGCTGATTCAGTTTTCTTTGCAGTCTTTTTCATCAGCTGATTTCCATGTTGGTGACTTAGCAGAGTATCCCCAACCAGGTTTCCACTCGATTTCCTTGTTCCTAAGGTGGCATCACATTTTCTGTTTGAACAGCGCCAATTATAAACTTTCTGACTACCAGGTCCATTGGAGACATATGAGAAATGTTGATTATCAATTATGGCTGGTCTACCCCGTTTGGTTTTCCCTGCCTGAATTAAGGACGTCATATCAACATCAATGTCAGTAGAAAACTGAATGATTTAAACTACAAAAAAAAAATTGTGAAATTTTTACAGTAAAAATTGCGTATTTTTTGTTCCAAAAGCTGGTTAATTTGAAGAATGTTAATCTAGGCGAAAATTACTCTCTAATGTTATCTAGGCAAAACGTTATCTAGGCAAAATGTTATCTAGGCAAAATGTTATCTAGGCAAAATGTTGTCTAGGCAAAATGTTATCTAGGCGAACTTGAACTAGGCGAAAGTGTACTGGGCAAAAGTGTACTAGGCGAACTTGTACCAGGCAAAATGTTACTGAGCCTGGATGATTCATGATGAATGACAGATGATGAATGATGAATGATGAATGATGAATGATGAATGATGGATGATTAATGATGGATGATGGATGATGAATGAAAGATGATGATTGATGGATGATGAATGATGTATGAAAGATGATGGATGATAAATGAAAGATTATGAATCATTAATTATGGATGATGAATGATGGATAATGGATGGTGGATGATGGAGAATGGATGATGGATGATTGATGATTAATGATCAATGATCAATGATGGATTATAGATAATGGATGATGGATGATGGATGATGGAGGATGAATGAATGTTGATGAATGATGGATGATGGATAATGGATAATGGATGATGGATGATGGATGATGGATGATGGACTGGATAGATTTAATGAATTAAAATGAATTAAATAGAGTTGATGGACGATGGCTGATGATTGATGATTGTGTATTCAGGGAAGAAGGCTAATAATGAGAACCCTACACCTACATCGAAGAAAGAAATATGTTCATAGAGAGGATCTAAATGTAAAAAATAAAATTTTATTTTTAAATGTAATGCTTTATTGTAAACCACAGGAATATTTTGGTTGGCCTTTCTGAAGACTGAGTTGTAACTATAACTACAAAGATGATGTAAATTCCAAGAATTATTCAACCTTTCATTGTTTTAATTAGTAAATTATGAGCATTATGTTATATGTTGCTGTATCTGTGAGCATTATAAGCATAAAAAAATTTACGCATTTAAAATAGGTTTTTTTTTGTGGATATTCAAATGTTATGAAAATCTTCTGGGTCATATGAGGTCCACACAAAAATTGTGTGCAATCTGTTCAGCCGTTTTGACACTTCTTTGATACACACAAGCAGACAAGCAAAGTATATGTATAGGAGGTACAGGGTGTCCAATAATCATGGTCACTAAGAGAGGACTTAAAAGTGAAATCTGGTTTCTGATGGACACATGAGGAGGACTGAACATATAAGGCTTTAAGTAAAGTGGCAATCCATTCTTGACTAAGACCATTTTGATTTATTTGATCAAATTAAATAAATGTCAAAAAACTATGTTAGTTATTGAAATCAACCCTTTTTTATGTTTTGCTTAAACTGAAATATTGTGTTAACATGTCACATTGAGTATAGAAAAGTTACCTAATGTATGTGTTTATTGAAATGCTACAATAACATCACAGGTGTAACATGACTTGCATGGAATACCCTGAAGAGTACTTAAACAACGCAAAAAAAAGTTATTTCCTCACAAATGTTGTCTTCCATTGCTAATTTTCAAACCATTATTGATTCTTCTAAACATAAATAATTTTTAATGCAAATTTTTAATCAAATTACAGGAAAAAAATAATGAGAATGGATAAAACAATGCATTTGGTGTTTACAATTGTGTTGATATGCACTACACTGTTCAACTGTATGAAATTAAAAATATATGTAAATTAAACCTATTAATAGACCATTAGAAAGTTCAATTAACAAGGGAATACTCTTACGCTAGAATAAAATCACAGGTTTGTCATGAGCTCATGATAACTCTGTAAACTTACGTGAAAAATCTCATGAAATTAACATAAAAGAATAGTTTTAGTTAATTCTTTAAAAGGTTTCAATACCCCTCCTTAGACAAGCTGCCCCCCCCCCCCTGATTAATGGAAAAGTTTGTTAACTATATCGACCCCCACTACCACAAACACAATCTTCATTCAGCAGAAACAATCTCAAGGAATATTAATTGTCTTGAACACATTCTTTATAATAATTGCTAATTATCTTTATCTATTTCCTGATCTGAGTTCATTGAATAATGGTCCCAGATCTAGAATTAGATCATGTGCTGTAAGCTTGTCAAATATGATTGCTGAGTTAGAGTTGGAATTAAAACAGTTAGTGGGTATTTCATGCGATGGTTGTTCAACAATTGTCAAGCTGTGAAAGGAGTGATTTAAGACCTATGAGTTTTACCAACAATTATGCCTAGGAAATTGTATACATCTAACAGCGACAGATATTATATTCAAGAAAATTGGGATGATCTAGGAAATCCCAACTTTGATGGGAGATATATGATTTCTGCTGCTCCAGAGGATGAAACCTTTGATATGATGGAAGATTTAGCCGGTTCTGTGGGAATTACAAGAGAAGTTAGCAGATTTTTTAGTTAGTATGATAGAAGGAATCTTTTCCTTCAGGAAGAATTAAAGAAGTATTTAGAAGCAAAGGAAGTAAAACTTCAGCTGAATGCACCAACAACATGGAATAATCCTAAAGCATCCTGTTAGAGAGGCACTTGAAATATTTAGAAAGATCTTTCCTGATTCTTCCAACCTGTCAAACTATGTTTAGAAACTAATCCAGGCTCTATGAGAGGTACTGGTCCCACTGGAAGTGCTAACACTCAAGGCATTTCCTGGACAGAGACTTTCAGGGGATTGGGTCGTGGTCTAGAATTTTCCGGAATGCCACGTTTTAATTATCTATAGTTCAATGAGAGAGAGACAGGGGGATGGAATATTTATAGATCCACAGTGAGGGGGGGGGGGGGGCCATGCAGCCATGAATCCTGCAATATCCTGTTCGAACCCAGGTAGTTAGCAGAACCCTGTTCGAATCCCTTGTATTCAGCATACAGCACTTACTTTTTTCTGGCTGATCCTGAGATGCACCAATACAGCATCCATTTCATGGGAGTATTTCCCATATGTAGTGAATTTAATGGGTTACCAAATTCTTTCACCATTTAAACATTTTTTCCATGTTTCCATCATATTTTGAAGCATTCTTGACAATTCTCTGTATTCTCTCTTCAATTTTGTCCTCAAATTTGCTTAACTCATTTTGTAGTTCTTTGTGAAAGGCTTTATTCAGGTCTACTTTCCTAGCTTTATCAGGATCAGCCTCATATTTGCTTAGCTCTTTCAAAGCAAACTTATTCAGGTTTGTTCTCCCAGCTTCAATCATTTCCTTTAGATGATCCATGCCTTCTTGGGTTTCATCCATCTTTATAGTCTGCTCCAACATTGTTTTCACTTTTAGTCTCTTCTAACATTATTAACTCTTGTCCCCTTCTCTGCTTCAGGGCTTCCGTCCCCTTGATTTGAAGTTCTTGTTCTGTACTCTGCCTCATGGCTTCCAATTCCTTGCATTGATGGTTTCCTAACACTTTCTAGTATTCTTCATGTTATGTTTTCTGATGTCTGGTACTGCACTGTGTTCTTTAGGGTACAATTTATACCTGTCCTTCCTTACACTCTAGTACACTATAAACAACTAGTTTTTTCATTGTTCCTTGGAATCTTCTATTATTTACTTGGGGTTCTTTGCTCCGATTCACACCCTTGCCACCAGTTTTGTACCAAATACCTACTCCATAACAATTTGCTAGAGACATATCTATCCAGGTCTACTAATTACCAAGATCAACCAGGACTAATTCTCTGATTCTAAAGGATACACAGTCCACATCTCTAATCATATAATTCAAGGAAGTTCCGAGCTATCATTCAAGCTCTATTCAACTCATTTGCCAGTTATCAATTCAAGATCTTTGCTTGTATAATTCAACAAGGTCCCAAGCTTTCTTTAAAGATATATTTGATTCATTTGCCAATTATCAAGGCAAGATCTCTACTTGTATAATTCAACAAGGTCCTAAGCTTTCTGTAAAGCTATATTTGATTCATTTGCCAATTATCAAGGCAAGATCTCTACTCGTATAATTCAACAAGGTCCTAAGCTTTCTTTAAAGCTATATTTGATTCATTTGCCAATTATCAAGGCAAGATCTCTCCTCGTATAATTCATCGAGGTCCCAAGCTTTGTTTCAAGCCTATTGTGCTTTGGATAACTTAATTCAAATAGCCTAGGTTATAAAGTTAACAGGTATTGAATTGAAGTAATTCAATTCCTACATGATAAATACCATCGTATTACATATTTTACAAGATTCTAAAAAATGTATTTCACGTAATATAAATATCTATATCGCGTAATTCAATAATGTTGTATGATTCAAGCTAATCAAACTAAATATTCCATAGAAACGCAGTTTCAATGCATTTTGTTCTTATACAAGTTTACAACATTTAATTATTAGCAATGTACAACGTACTGCAATTTCACAGAATATCATGTTCGCCCACTTTTTGTTACACTGTAGCTAGTTTTTAATAAATAAATAGCTAATAATACAAAAGTCAGTTCAGTATTTACGAATAATTTTAAGAAAAAGATTTGATCTTTTGAGCAGCCTCAGGGTTTTTGAGCTGTGCAGGGAAACAAGTCAAATCAAAATATTTATAAAAAAATTTATCATAATATTATTGTTTCATGGATAAGGTTATTGTAGGAATTCACTTAAACTTAATTTCAAAATGTGGTCTGTTTTTCTAGTTCCTTACAATTTGATTAACAGAATATCTACCGCAGCAAACCTTCTATTGCTTCTAACCCATCTGTATGCAAATTTCTATGAAAACAATTACATTTTATAAAAGCTTTTATTTCTTTTCCTTTGACTTTTGACCCCCCCCCCCCAGCTAGTAGGGGGTGAACTAATACCATAAACCTTATTATTTCTCTAAATACTGCGATTTCCAAAATGAAATGGAATATATTCGGAAACGTTTTCCATTAAGTACTTTTATCTATAAAAAATACTTTGCTTGACTGTCAATAAACGTCAAAACATCTGAACTGATTGGGACCAAATTTTGTGTGGGACCCCACATGACCCCAGGGAAGGTTTATGGATACTCAAAATTACAAAAATTTCAACTTAAATATTTTTGAATTTTGGTAAAAATGGGCAAATATTTTTTTTAATCTGCCAAATCTTTTTGTTTTTTAATCTACAAAGAGAAAATGGTCTCTCATATTTTATAGATGTTTTTTTTTTACATTTAAAAACATTGACAAGTTCCTTGCAAGGGCATATTCAGGGGGGGCTATGGAGGCTAAGCCCCCCTCTGGACCAGTGAAATCTATTGATTTCAGGGGGTTTTCAGGCCCCAACGGGTGCTGAGACCCCCAACTGGAAAGACAAAAAAAAATTAAGCCCCCCCTTGGACAAATTTTGAATACGCCCTGGGTCCCTTGATGAAGAGATTATGTCAATGTATTTTCAAAATCCTGAATAATGGTTAAACTAGAAGAGTTCCGACATGAAATATTCACGAGTTCGATCCAGGGGGCTCATATACATATCATTTAATCACTCCAGGGGGCTCATATACATCTAGATAGCAGTATCTATCTATCTGTCAAACTGGGTAATTAAAACCAAATCAAGCTACTCACATGTGTAGGGACGTTAACGTTTTCATTTTTTTTAAACAATCGTTTCGTTCTGAAAACTAAGACGAAAAACGATCGTTTTTTTAAAAGTTTGTTTTTTAGAAACGACAACCCTTTCGTTAACGATCGTTAACATATTTAACTATGACAATTTTCTGTTTTTTAAAAAACAATCGTATAAAAAATGGTCGTTAATTGGTTTTAAAAGCGATCGTTTTTTTCCTCTAACAAAAAACGATCGTTTTTAAAAACGATTAACGACCGCTTTTTATACCATTTATTTACTATCATAACATGGAATTTTATTAAATAAATATTTTTATTTATAAACTTCTTTAGAACAATAGACGCCATTATCAGATTGAACCTAACATCAGATTAACAATGAGGAAGATATCGTCGTTTTCAGAAGTATTGTAATTTTCTTCTTTCTTTCACTTTTTCGCTGCTGCTAGAAATAAATTGTTTTTAGCCGCAATTCAATTTTTAAATCAAAAACTTTGTTTTAACCCAGCAAGGCAAATTATGACAGCATTTTTTAAAATCCGAAAATCATCTAAATATTTAAATATTTTTAATTAAGAGTTGGTTTTCAGTCCTGATATGTTTATTGATCCACTTTTTTATAAGTTTGATAGATTAGGTAATAACAACAAGTGCGAAAATAACAGCTAAATATTCATCACTTTCAATTTAATTAGTAAAATAGTAAAAAAGTAAAATAGTAAAATAGTAAAATAGTAAAATATTAAAATAGTAAAATAGTAAAATAGTAAAATAATAAAATAATAAAATAGTAAAACAGTAAAAAAGTAAAATAGTAAAATAGTAAAATAGTAAAATAGTAAAATAGTTAAATAGTTAAATAGTAAAATAGTAAAATACCAAAATAGTAAAATAGTAAAAAATAAAATAGTAAAATAGTAAAATAGTAAAATAGTTAAATAATAAAATAGTAAAAGAGTAGAATAGTAAAATAGTAAAATAGTACAACAGTAAAATAGTAAAATAGTAAAATAGTAAAATAGTAAAATAGTAAAATAGTAAATTAGTAAAATAGGCAAAAAAGATGTTATTTTTTACTCTTTTTATTTTTTGGCATAAAAAATCAGCCTCAAAATTCAATTTATGTTTACATTGCACACAAACCGTAAAATTTTAAAACACATGCTTGTTTTATTCTGTTTGTCTGTTTGTCTGTTTGTTCTCCGATCATAACTCAGGAACCCCTGAACCGATTTACCTCAAACTTTGGGGAACTCCATCGGGAGAGCCACGAAAATGTTCCTAGCTTGGTTTTAAGTTTCTAAGTAGAGTGGGTTGGCTTTTACAGGGAAAAATAGCTAAAATCGTAATTTACGACCAAGAGCGGGTAAACAGCAGGAGTAACTATGAGTAACCAGGGAAACGCTGGGTTTCCTAGCTACTATTATAAGGCCAAAAGGAAACAGAATGTTTTATGAATGAACCCCTTTGAGTGAAATTTAAAGAAGGGGAAAACGCCCTCAGTGAACTCATATCTTCATCGTTCGAAAATGTGATGCCTGAGGTTAACATTGACCTTTTTGACCGTAAAGCCGTCAGTTTTAAGGTCAAAATTAATTATTTTGTCAATACTGACTTAAGAATAAAGTAATTGAGTTTTTGCCACAAACTCGCATTTTCCTACCCCTATATCTTTGCAACCTTCTGATGTAAACCTTTGATATTTCAAACTTAGACTATTTGATCTAACAGAATTAATAGTTTGAAATATCAAAGGTTTAGGAAAACGGGTTGAAAAGGTATAGGAATTAGAAAATCAGAGTTTGTGACCAAAAACTCAATTCCTTTGTCAATTTTTCCCACTGAACTTTTTGAATAATGAAATTTAAAAATAAGAAAACAGACATGCATAAATTCCGTATACAATTGTTTCTGAAGTCTCATCTTTGTGGGTAACCCGGTATGTAAAGTCTAATAAACAAGAAATAAGAAAATACATTTTTTACGTTTTATTCCAATAAAACAACAGTTAAGGTGCATAACAGTCAGGCACATTCTCAGTAAATGTCAGGATTTTTAATATATATATATATATATTAATATGTAGATTAAACATTAACGTAGGTAGGTTTGATGGCAGAGTGATATAAACAGTATCACAAGTTACTATGCAGTTTCAGAACATATCAGTTCAGTAAATAAACAGTACCACAAGTTACTATGTAGTTTTAGGACATATCAGTTCAGTAAATAAACAGTATCATAATTTACTATGTAGTTTCAGAACATATCAGTTCAGTAAATAAACAGTATCACTATTAATTATGTAGTTTCAGAACATATCAGTTCAGTAAATAAACAGTATCACAATTAATTATGTAGTTTCAGGACATATCAGTTCAGTAAATAGACAGTATCACAATTTACTATGTAGTTTCAGGACATATCAGTTCAGTAAATACACAGTATCACAATTCATTATGTAGTTTCAGGACATATCAGTTCAGTAAATAAACAGTATCACAATTTATTATGTAGTTTCAGAACATATCAGTTCAGTAAATAAACATTATCATAATTCATTATGTAGTTTTAGGACATATCAGTTCAGTAAATAAACAGTATCACAATTCATTATGTAGTTTCAGGACATATCAGTTCAGTAAATAAACAGTATATGTAGTTTTAGGACATATCAGTTCAGTAAATAAACAGTATCACAATTTACTATGCAGATTCAAAACATATCAGTTCAGTAAATTAACAGTATCACAATTTACTATGTAGTTTCAGGACATATCAGTTCAGTAGATAAAACGTATCACAATTTACTATGCAGTTTCAGAACATATCAGTTCAGTAAATAAACAGTATCATAATTCATTATGTAGTTTCAGGACATATCAGTTCAGTAAATAAACAGTATCACAATTTACTATGTAGTTTCAGAACATATCAGTTCAGTAAATACACAGTATCACAATTTACTATGTAGTTTTAGGACATATCAGTTCAGTAAATAAACAGTATCACAAGTTACTATGTAGTTTTAGGACATATCAGTTCAGTAAATAAACAGTATCACAAGTTACTATGCAGTTTCAGGACATATCAGTTCAGTAAATAAAAAGTATCACAATTTACTATGTAGTTTCAGGACATATCAGTTCAGTAAATAAACAGTATCACAATTAATTATGCAGTTTCAGAATATATCAGTTCAGTAAATAAACAGTATCACAATTTACTATGTAGTTTCAGGAGATATCAGTTCAGTAAATAAACAGTATCACAATTAATTATGCAGTTTCAGAACATATCAGTTCAGTAAATAAACAGTATCACAATTTACTATGTAGTTTCAGAACATATCAGTTCAGTAAATAAACAGTATCACAATTTACTATGTAGTTTTAGGACATATCAGTTCAGTAAATAAACAGTATCACAAGTTACTATGTAGTTTCAGAACATATCAGTTCAGTAAATAAAACGTATCACAATTTACTATGCAGTTTCAGGACATATCAGTTCAGTAAAAAAACGTATCACAATTAATTATGTAGTTTCAATACATATCAGTTCAGTAAATACACAGTATCACAATTTACTATGTATTTTCAGAACATATCAGTTCAGTAAATACACAGTATCACAATTTACTATGTAGTTTCAGGACATATCAGTTCAGTAAATACACAGTATCACAATGTACTATGTAGTTTCAGGACATATCAGCTCAGTAAATAAAACATATCACAATTTACTATGTAATTTCAGGACATATCAGTTCAGTAAATGAACAGTATCACAATTTACTATGTAGTTTCAGGACATATCAGTTCAGTAAATAAAACATATCACAATTTACTATGTAATTTCAGGACATATCAGTTAGTAAATAAAACGTATCACAATTTACTATGTAGTTTCAGATCAGTTAGTAAATAAAACGTATCACAATTTACTATGTAGTTTCAGGACATATCAGTTCAGTAAATAAACAGTATCACAATTCATTATGTAGTTTCAGGACATATCAGTTCAGTAAATAAACATTATCATAATTCATTATGTAGTTTTAGGACATATCAGTTCAGTAAATAAACAGTACCACAATTTACTATGTAGTTTTAGGACATATCAGTTCAGTAAATACACAGTATCACAATTTACTATGTAGTTTCTGGACATATCAGTTCAGTAAATTAACAGTATCACAATTTACTATGTAGTTTCAGGACATATCAGTTCAGTAAATAAAATGTATCACAATTTACTATGTAATTTCAGGACATATCAGTTCAGTAAATAAACATTATCACAATTTACTATGTAGTTTCAGGACATATCAGTTTAGTAAAGAAACAGTATCACAATTTACTATGTAGTTTCAGGACATATCAGTTCAGTAAATAAAACGTATCACAATTTACTATGTAGTTTCAGGACATATCAGTTCAGTAAATAAAAAGTATCACAATTTACTATGTAGTTTCAGGACATATCAGTTCAGTAAATAAAACGTATCACAATTTACTTTGTAGTTTCTGGACATATCAGTTCAGTAAATAAAACGTATCACAATTTACTATGTAGTTTCAGAACATATCAGTTCAGTAAATACACAGTATCACAATTTACTATGTAGTTTCAGGACATATCAGTTCAGTAAATAAACAGTATCACAATTCATTATGTAGTTTCAGGACATATCAGTTCAGTAAATAAACATTATCATAATTCATTTTGTAGTTTTAGGACATATCAGTTCAGTAAATAAACAGTACCACAATTTACTATGTAGTTTTAGGACATATCAGTTCAGTAAATAAACAGTATCATAATTCATAAACAGTATCATAATTCATTATGTAGTTTCAGAACATATCAGTTCAGTAAATAAACATATCACAATTAATTATGTAGTTTCAGGACATATCAGTTCAGTAAATAAACAGTACCACAATTTACAATGTAGTTTTAGGACATATCAGTTCAGTGAATAACGCGTATCACAATTAATTATGTAGTTTCAGAACATATCAGTTCAGTAAATAAACAGTATCACAATTAATTATGTAGTTTCAGGACATATCAGTTCAGTAAATAGACAGTATCACAATTTACTATGTAGTTTCAGGACATATCAGTTCAGTAAATAAACAGTATCACAATTTACTATGTAGTTTCAGAACATATCAGTTCAGTAAATAAACAGTATCACTATTAATTATGTAGTTTCAGAACATATCAGTTCAGTAAATAAACATATCACAATTAGTTATGTAGTTTCAGGACATATCAGTTCAGTAAATAAACAGTATCACTATTAATTATGTAGTTTCAGGACATATCAGTTCAGTAAATAAACAGTATCACAATTAATTATGTAGTTTCAGGACATATCAGTTCAGTAAATATACAGTATCACAATTTACTATGTAGTTTCAGGACATATCAGTTCAGTAAATAAACAGTATCACAATTAATTATGTAGTTTCAGGACATATCAGTTCAGTAAATAAACATTATCCCAATTTACTATGTAGTTTCAGGACATATCAGTTCAGTAAATAAACAGTATCACAATTTACTATGTAGTTTCAGGACATATCAGTTCAGTAAATAAACAGTATCACAATTTACTATGTAGTTTCAGGACATATCAGTTCAGTAAATACATTTACTTTCCAACCTTTATTTGAGAAATTTTGACAAAATTTTATTGATTACTTAGCTCAAACTTTTATTTTCTAATACATATATCTTTGCAATCTGGTGTTTTAGACTTTTCTGATTTTACATTATAAAAATGATCAAATCGTCAAGTTTTAAATTTGCTAAAATAGATTCAGTGTTCAGTTTCTTTCGCTCATTTTCTTTGGCTTGAATAATAATTGGGTGTAAAGTGGGATTTTACGGGGTGAATGTTAAAGCATCGTTAGAGAATAGATAAGGTAGTATATGTGGGGAGGGAGGGGTATAGGCGCGTGTGAATCTATATAAAGAGCTCCGTGAGTTGATATCTCCAGTCCAAGCGTATACACAAGGACAGGCGTATATAAAGGTATACAATATTCACACAGAGATATATAGTGAAACTCATAAAATTGTAGAATAGGAAGACGACTGTTAAATCATTATTTTTTTATTATTATTATTTGTGCAGAAACTTTGATTTTTTTATTCATATATCTTTGCAATCCAATGTCGTAAGAAGTTTAAAGAAGTTTAAAAAAATGTTCGGAATTTTTTCTTTTAAAAAAAAGAAGAAATTATCTCTTCAACCCCCCCCCCCCCAAATGTATTTATTTCTTTTAAACTCTTCGATGAATCATTCAGTTTTTAAACACCGAAAAATATGTCTATTGACCAGTGTCTCCCCAACCTATAGTACTGATGAGGACATCAAAGAAATGTCGAAATATATTTACTGAAAAAGTTGTCTCCATCGTTTATTTCTAATCTGGTTCGGTTCAACCTTCCACTAACTATATGTTTTTATCACTGAATAAAGTCTGAAGGGTACAGTTGTGAATCCTTATTGTCACACTTTAACCAGAAGGCGACTGGGAAATACGTTCCCCTCAAGACATCATGTTTAAGATTATTTCTGAATAATTTGATGGTTTGTGTTTGGACTAGACAAATATTCAATAATAGATAAATATACAATTACAAATAGTAAAAATATTTTAACAAAAGAGATAGGACACAGGCGAGTGTACAGGGGGGGGGGCCGGGGGCAGTAGTCATCTGCCCCCCTGAGCATCCCAGGAGGGGGGGGGGGGCACATTTAATAGCGTACTTTTGAAAGGACGTACGTTCATGTGACAAACATTCTAGACTTAAAACATAAAATATGTAAAATATAGCTGTTTCTGTTCAATTTTATTAAAATATAGCTGTTTCTGTTCAATTTTATTAAAATATAGCTGTTTTTGTTCAATTTTATTAAAATATAGCTGTTTCTGTTCAATTTTATTAAAATATAGCTGTTTATGTTCAATTTTATTAAAATATAGCTGTTTCTGTTCAATTTTATTAAAATATAGCTGTTTTTGTTCAATTTTGTTAAAATATAGCTGTTTCTGTTCAATTTTATTTGTGGTTTCTCTAAAAACCAACTTGCGCATTTCTTACTTCAGAAACACTTTTAAAGCCAAGAAAACGAAGATATCGTTCGCATTATTGATCACATTAAAGTTTCAAGAGTAGTGTTGTTAACTGCACATAATGAAGGTCTCTTTAGTTCGTTTAAACCCCTTAATTTGCCTATTTTACGGGGGATATAATAAACCAGACCTATTAAAGGAAACACAAGGTTAAGTATACTTCGAACTAGATTAGGGACCGGAAGTTTGGACACTTGACTGTAAAAAAGTAAAGTAAAAAGCTGGCAACAATTCAGTTCGCCAATTGCACCCATCTTTCTCAACCCTTTCTTGACTTTTCTTTACTATTGCCATACGTTAAAAGATACGAAAAATTTGGATTTTAATGTGTTTGAACTTAAAAAAAAATAGCGATCAAATAGTGTGTCTCTAAAATGCGTCCTGGCTGTGCGTCGCCAATGTGATCCTCAATGATTGTCCTTATTGCACAATGAGCGTCCTTGTTTGCATCCCCCATTTTCATTCCCAAAGTGCGCCCTTAGTATGCGTCCTTAGTGTACTTTCCCAATTTGCGTCCCCAATGTACATTCACAATGTGCGTCCTTTTATGCGTCCTTAGTGTGCGTCCCCAAAGTACATTACCAATGTGCGTCCTTAGTTTGCATCCCCCATTTTCATTCCCAAAGTGCGTCCTTAGTATGCGTCCTCAGTGTACATTTCCAATGTGCGTCCTTAGTTTGCGTCCCCAATGTACATTCCCAAAGTGAGTGTACATTCCCAATGTGAGTCCCAAATGAACATTCAAAATTTGCGTCCTTTTATGCGTCCTTAGTGTTCGTCCCCAATGTGTACCCTTGTCTTCATTATTATTGCATCTTCATAATTGCTTCATATCATAAATGCGTCAGAAGTGCGTCTTATGTTGAAATAAGTCTAACCAAGAAATAATAATAAAGTTCCTGATATTTAGTAAAAAACCTTAATACAATACACCATAAAACATAAATGTTTGCAAATTTTTTAATATAATCTCCATAATTATGAATTACCGACATAAGAATAATTAATAGTACAGTTTGTGTATCACTGCTTTTTAATTGTAGTTGGTTAACCGCAGTTACAGCCAGTTAAATTGGTTTTCATGCAGTCTTGCTTCCACATTTCAATATTTTTAGAACATGCAAAAATTCATTTTATTGAAAGCCAACAAAATAATATTGAGCTTAGATAAAATGTTATTATATGTGACTATATAATTTAAAGATGCTAAAATCTTGTGACTCTTTTAAATAAAGGTTCACTTGAAATTGTGTTGACAGTCCCTTTAAGAAGACCAAAACCTGTTATTGAAAGATCATTTTCATAAAATTGCACTCTAAAATTTTTCTTGAATTGAGTCTTTGTCGCAAACTTTTATAATTTTATAATCCATTTGTATCCCAATGTCGTAGACCTTAGATATTTCAAACAATTTTTTAGATTAAAAAGTTTAAGTTAGTAATATCAAAGGTTACCACCATCAGGTTGCAAATATATAGGAATTTGACATTTTGATGCTATTTAAATTTACAGTGAAGACGTGCAAGTAGACATAAATGTTAATTGCTTAATCATGATTAGTTTTATTTATATGAACAGCTGTTAAGGGACTGGGTCCTAAATTAAATATATCCTTTATCTGAAAAATAACCTTAATTTATCAGACATTTAGACAATTAATATTTTATGTTTAGATTTAGAATTTTCAGATTTTTTTCGAAAAAAAAACTATACATTTTTTTGTCCAGGCCAGCCATGACCCGGTTCCCAATTCTCCCCCTAGCACTCTGCACCATAACATTAACCTCGGTCCTCGGCCTCCCCCTAGCTGACCCAAAACCAGAGGATGACCTCGCCCCCAGCGATTCAAGCCTCCACTATGCGTACGGTCGGGCGTACGGCTACCAGGCGGCACCATACGGCGGTCATGTCGGTGGGTACGAACACAGCTACGGTCACCACACCGTAGATGACGGCTATGGAGGATATGGAGGCTACGGACACGGGTACGGGCACGGCGGTTATGTAGACCATCATGCTCATGGTAAGATTTTTTTTTAAATATAAAATTTTGGATTTAAACCCGTCGGCGCTCAGCCAACTTGCCTGTCATAGCCTCAGCGCTTGGTCCATAAATTGCCAATTTGCTCATATGTCGTTGGACCCTGAGTCGTTTATTTTATGGTCGTTTGTGAACCGTATAAATATATATTTTTTAATAATAAAAATGTAAAAGTTCTCCAACCCCTTCAGTTTATAATTGTTGCTCATGTCTGTATTAATTCTTGTTAATACTGCTCTAAAACTAAAACTACTTGTTTAGTATGAGAATGAAAACGCAAAAACACATTATTGTTTTCTACCGTTCATGCTATTACAGATATAAATGTGTATTTAAAAAGCTATTAGTTCTTTTTCCGTTAATAAATATAGTAAGGTAATAAAATTAAATAGCTTTAACACCTTAACATTCTGAAAACACAGTCAAAAATAAGTAATCTTTTTCAAATAAGTCTTTTAAAATAAGTGAATAAGTTTGAAGTGTAGAAAAAAGATGACTTGATGCAAAGAAAAACCTTTGTAATGTTCACTTTTTACTTTGTCGAGGTAAATCCTTAATTTTAATTCAAAATTAAGAAGTTTAGATAATAAGAGTAGGGGCGTTATAGGATTTAGCTAATAGGGGGAAGAATTGTTGACTTTAAAAGTCAATATGATAAAATAAAAGAGATCTAACGGTATTTCTAATCTTTATTTATAAAAAAACAAAAGGTTATGAAATATTTTCCCGAGTGGGGCTTAAATTGGCTGGTATAGAAATTAATAAAGAAACTATAGACGAATATCGGTTGGAAAGAGTTTGTAGAGCTTCATGATGGTGGTGCAGATCATCAATCTTGACGGCAGGATTTGGCAGGCTTACTTACAATCAGGCTTAGTCTTACACTGTTGACCCCCCCCTCCCCTCCCCGCCAACCTCATCACATTTAGATGAAGCTTCCCACCCCACCCCCTGGTTCCCTTCTGCACTTTTAATCCCCCCTACTTATCCATTTACAGCCCCTCTCCTCCTACTTTATTTAATGCATGTAAAAATTGTCTATTGAAAGAAATGAAGTCTTTGCTAAAAACTTTGATTTTCTAATCTCCATATCTTTCCAACCCAACAATGTTGTAGACCTTAAATATTTTAAACAATGTTAGAGGAATTAAATAGAATTTAATTTGGGGGAAAAAACTCAGCTCCTTTTTGTTAAAATTTTGATTGTTTTTTAAAATTGTGTTTTTTTTTAAATGTTTAACCCCAGAATATACTAACAATGTTTAACCCTAGGATACGGGCACCATGGATACGGAGGGGTGGGGTTCGGCCCCCATCTAAACTCTTACCACCATGGAGCAGCATACGGGCACGATCTGGTTGGTCCCTTCAGCCATCACGACGGTCCTTTCGGTCCTTTTGGGTTCTACGCTAACTTCTACCATCACTAAATACTAAATAATAGTTCACCAGTTAAAGGCGTAACTAGAAGGGGGCACTGGCTGCACCCCCCATTCACAAACTGGCCGAAGAGGAGCTGGTTACCACCTCCCCCTCACAAATGCCTAATTACGCCTTTTTTTACCAGTGGATTATATTTTAAATCTTTCTTTAATACGCTTTTATTTATCTTTTCGGGCATTCATTGAGTATTCTGTGTACCATGTACGCTGAACAGTGTACAGTGATGTATTGGGAATATGATGTACTGATACACTCTTCTCTTACTGTACTATTCAATTTAGTCCTTGTACCAAAAACAAGGGAAATGTGCAATATACTTCGTAGACAATCATTTTATTTAATAAATACTTATTTATAATTCTATAATTTTGTTTTTTTATATAGCTATAGGACTACTGAGTAATGAAGAACTAGAGGACTATAGGACTACAGAACTACTGAGTAATGAAGAACTATATGACTAGTGAGTAACGAAGGACTAAAAGGCTATTGAGTAATGAAGGGCTACATGACTGCTGAGCAATGAAGAACTATATGATTAGTGAGTAATGAAGAACTACATGACTACTGAGTAATGAAGGACTACAGAAATACTGAGTAATGAAAGACTACAAGACTACTGAGTAATGAAGGACTACAGGACTACTAAGTAATGAAGGACTACATGACTACAGGAGCTATGAACTACTGGACTGAAGAACTACAGGACTATAGGACTAATCTAGGCGTTTAGAGCGCTTCGCGCCCATCTTCTTTTCCATTTTTCATTTTTCATAAAATCTTATTAAAATTAAATGAGCAATATAAAAATCTGCAAAAAATTTTATTGTAAATCTGCCATAAATGTTATCAAAATATAACCCTAGAACTGTTAAGATTTCAAAAATGCAAATAATTGACTATTGACTCCATGTAGGGCCATAGGACTATAGAACTACATGTTGGGCCATAGGACTATAGAACTACATGTAGGGCCATAGGACTATATGACTACATGTAGGGCTATAGGACTATAGGACTACATGTAGGGCAATAGGACTATATGACTACATGTAGGGCTATTGAACTATATTGACTACATGTAGGGCTATAGGACTATAGAACTACATGTAGGGCTATAGGACTATACAACTACATGTAGGGCCACAGGACTATATGACTACATGTAGGGCTATAGGACTATAGGACTACATGAAGGGCAATAGGACTATAGGACTACATGTAGGGCTATTGAACTATATTGACTACATGTAAGGCAATAAGACTATAGGACTTCATGTAGGGCTATTGAACTATATTGACTACATGTAAGGCAATAAGACTATAGGACTACATGTAGGGCTATTGAACTATATTGACTACATGTAAGACTTCAGAACTAGAAAGTCCACAAGGTATATTATTGATCTAAAATATGATATTTAGTTTTGCTTGTCCAAGGGATGACAAGAAGCCCATCATCGAGCTAAACAAAGCTAAGAAGGTCAAGAAGGAGTCCAGATGTTTAATTGTTTTTTAACAACAGATATAATCAATAGTTCTCCTGTTCAAATATTTGGGGGGGTCCTACAACTTAGGGCCATATACAAGAATCTGTCCAGAGTATGGTTTATTTCATATTATTATTATAAAGATTTTAAGATATAAATACATATCTAAATGGTGTAGTATAAATTTGTTTAAATAAATTTTTGAAAATACAGGTTTCCTAAAGAAAAGAGAAAAATATGCAAAATTATGCACAAATAGACAACATTGATTTTTACTCATTACATTACATATATATCAAGGATTCGCCTATATGAAAATATGTTTGATAGTGTGTGGATTTGATTTATGTTACATTTTTTCTTCTGATTGATATAATTGCCAATTCTGCTATCTTTATGAGACCGTAGACATAATTTAATATTTTTATAGAGTCAGATGTCTGATTGGCAACAGTACCCATCAAAGCTTTGATTGTTCAAAAATGCAGGAGAAATCCATAATCTTCTCGTTGAAAATAAATTATTTTTAATGCGGGTTACTTGTGCATTTCTGCTTCAAAAACAAAGGGGAACTATTTCAGAATTTCAGTTTCCAAGCCAGTAAAATAGCCAAACCTCCTACATTATAAATCAGAAAAAGGTTGGATTCTTAAATCGATGAATGGTCACTATAATCCTTTTAAAGAGCCGTGAACGTTTATTTTCTCCTGTCATTCTCTAGTTCTTCATTAACGCATCCTTCCGCAGCTTTTCTATAACGTCATTGATCAACCAGATGTCAGATCTTTTGATTTTTGTCCTAAGGGAGTGTGCACAATATTCAAAAAGGGGGTTTAGGAACAATCATTTATACAATTTTTACTTCGTGACTTTTTAAAGGGACTGTAAGTGTAATTTCAAGTGATCCATCATGCATGCGCGTGCAGGCCCTTTAATGAGCAATTCCCAAAAGCTCAAAGTACATTTCAAAAGTGTTAACATTCAAACTAACGTTTACTTCATATTTGTTTAAATATTTTAATAGTATTCTAAGCAGCTACATAGTACATACATATTTAACCGGTTACTTTGCAGCTGTATTGATGTCTACGCGTATCTAGAATAATTCTTTTTTTAGTAAAAATGTGAAGTTAAAAACTCTGTTTGTTTGTTTGTTTGTCCGATCATAACGATTTGCATTAAAGGAATTGAGTCTTTGCCACAAACTCTGATTTTCTAATCCCTATATCTTTCCAACAAAATGTCGTAGACCTTTAATGTTTCAAACTATGAATTCTGATGGATCAAATGATTAAAGTCTTTAATATAAAAGGTTTACACCATCGGCTTGCTAAGATATAGGGATTAGCAAAGAATCAGTTCCTTTAAATTGGGTCAGTAGGACTACAGTAGGACTACAGTAGGACTACATTAGGACTACAGTAGGACTACAGTAGGACTACAGTAGGACTACAGTAGGACTACAGTAGGACTACAGAAGGACTACAGTAGGACTACAGTAGGACTACAAGATTCTAAGTTGAATTAGTTCACTTTTTAAAGTTTTTAAAGGGAAATTATCTAAAAATCGTAATTTACTACCAAGCGCTGGTAAAATTAAATAACAAACAAAAATTTTTAATTGGAAAGAGAAGATTCTCATTAAAATACCTATAAAAGACTTGAAAACTTAAAGTTTAAAAATAAACATATAAGAATTGGAAAGTACATATTTGAACAAATATTTAATTGAACATTTTTAAAGAACTAAAGATCTTTGTCAACAAGAACATTTTTGAAAAACCTTCCAAAGGCTAAAATTGTTATGAAAAATAAACTCGTTAAAAAATCTTTTTTGGCGTTAAAGTAAAAAAAACAGAGTAATTAATTTTCATAATATCTTAAGGATATACGTTGACAATTAAGAAAATACATGAGTATACTTGTTAATTAATTGCTTAGTCATGATTAGTATAGTTATTTGGTCAGCTACAGGGTGTCCCACAAACATGACAGTGTACGATTGAAAGACTAATAGGCCGATTTTAAGATTTTAACATTTTGAAATGAAAATACATTCAAATTGTATATTTACGTTGAAGAGGAGTGAAATATCATTAATTATATGTTGTATTGCATAAATAATAAATATTTGAATATCTAGGAAATCATGGGCACGCTTAGTGCCCCTGGCTAAGTGTAAAAAACCTTGAATATGTATATTTTCTGCATTTATAAATATATATATATATACATATATACAATTTTTTATCTTTCTCAGGAATCAGGGATTTCAGAAATTCAGAATTTAAAATAAGGTTTTTACAAACACTTGTAAATAAGTTTAAGATATATTTTAAGTGCTGCGTAAATTGAGGACGACTTTAACTCAACCATGGATTTGGAATCTCCCTGTCTTGATTATTTAACGGTTGCGTTGTTTCTCAAGGTTTATGTTTGACCGAGAGATGTACTCTGATAAATAGATAGTTATGTCTAGAGATAATATGCATCTAGAGATTTCTATAGATAGATGTATAGATACATCTAGAGATTTCTATAGTAAGATAGATGGAAAGATGATAGACCTAGAGATGTAACGCTGATAGATAGATCTAGAGATTTCTATAGATAGATAGATAGATACATATAGAGATTTCTGTAGATTGATAGATATATCTAGAGATTTCTATAGATAGATAGATAGATAAATATAGAAATATCTATATATACATAAAATATCAAGCACGAGAACAAATTATCATAAATCATGTCTCATGGATAGAAATAGGTGGTGAAAAGATATTTGGATAAATAGGTAATTTTTATAAAATAATAAAAATAATAATGCTAGAGAAATAATTTCGATTCAACGTTGATTTCATCGATACTTTCTTGGTTTATAGAAGAATTTTTGTTACATTTTCTGATTTATGAATTTCGAAAATCCTGTTTTGACATCTTAATCAGCGTATATTGTATATAAATTGACTAGTTGATGTATCTGTCTATCCAACCATGTATTTGGGTTTATCCTTGCTACTGGCTATATGTGTTGATAGATCTAGATGGATAGATAGATAGATAGATAGATAGATAGATAGATAGATAGATAGAAAGAAAGATAGATATATAGATAGATAGACAGATAGATAGATAGATAGATAGATAGATAGATAGATAGATAGATAGACATATAGATAGATACATAGTTAGATGTAAAGATATATAGATATAACAGGAACTCAAATAAAATAATGTACTGCAGTTTCTAAGCTTTGTTTTCAATCCTCCCAGAAATTGCAGTACATATATAGTTTACGGCAGTTTCTTTACAATTCCCTGAATACATTCATTTACTGTAATTAAAGACAAATGGTATAATTTAACGCAGGTTAAATTCCATGTGAACCGTTGACAACATTTAGATCAATTTTTGTTTAATTTTCCTCAAATTAATTAATATTCAATTTATCTAATTATATGTGAGATATCTGTATCTGTAATCTTATAATTAGATATATACATATTAATAATTCTAATATTAGATTCTAGGCTTTTAAGGTCTGTAAATAATTTTAGCTTTGGAAGGTCGGCCATTTTAAATCACGGTAAAATTTTGCCAGATTTTTCTTTTCCAATTGGCTCATTTTCAAAAAAATAAATTCCGACTATTTTCTAGCAATTTTTTGCCCAATCTTGATGTTTTATAAACCTTCCCTGGAGTCATGTGAGGTCCCACACAAAATTTGGGCCCGATCGGTTCAGCCGTTTTGACGTTAGTTGGACACAAACAGACAAAAAAACAGACGGATAAACAAAAGCATAGATGATCAAGTAGTAAATTAAAAGAATGTTTTTTGTTTTATTTTTTTTAAATGAGGTTTTGAGGTTTCAAACATTACTGATTTTAGATTTTACGCTTTTCATACCGAAATGATGTCTTTTAATTCAAATCTCCTCCTTTTAAAACTAATCTTATTTTAAAATTCATTTATTACCAAAAATGGTGAGTTCAAAAGCACATTAATTTTCAAACAATAATAAATCAAAAAGGAAAATGATAATTAATCAGTCGAAAGCTTTATCTATGCAATTAGTTTTTAATGAAATACAGAATTGTTGACTTTAAAAGTCAATATGATAAAATAAAAGAGATCTAACGGTATTTCTAATCTTTATTTATAAAAAAACAAAAGGTTATGAAATATTTTCCCGAGTGGGGCTTAAATTGGCTGGTATAGAAATTAATAAAGAAACTATAGACGAATATCGGTTGGAAAGAGTTTGTAGAGCTTCATGATGGTGGTGCAGATCATCAATCTTGACGGCAGGATTTGGCAGGCTTACTTACAATCAGGCTTAGTCTCAGGGAGAGAGATTGCGGACTTATCCTGTATACAGGATAATGGAAGGACGTCTGATATCCGCCCGGATCTCTGGAACATTGTGGAGCGCGGAAGCTAGGTGTAAGCAGTGTCTTCTGCACTTAGTTCTGTATCTGAATCATCATCACAAAGGAGCCAGGGTGGAGTTGTGGATGTCTTGAGTGTATGTGGCTGACTGCCGGGTGGAGCGGGAGCTAAGGTGAGCGGGGATTTGACACATGTGGTGTGCTTGCTTCCTGTGTACACACACATTTAGAGAATTAACGTCGGCATTTGAGTCGGAAAAATCGTCTTCCTTATATTTCGAATTTGTTTTAACAAGAATATTTAATGAATTTCATCAGATTTTAATGAATTCTTATAAATTCAATGAATTGTAATTAAGTCCTGGTTTGAATGAAATTCAATGCATTTAATGAATGTTAGTGAATTTTGATGAATTAAATAAGTTCTTTTTCACTCGGATAATATCAATGGATTTTAATGATATCGATATATTTTTAAGGCGTTCTATTTTCCATATTCTCGTCAATCCGCCAATTCCTCTATGTACAGCAATCATTACCTTTGCGGATTTTTTTTTTAATTTATGGGTTTCCAAGTATAATTACTTGCAATGATTTAGCGCAGAAAGAAAGAATTTTATAGTTGCATGGAATCATAAATAAAAGAAAACGTCTATGCAGTATAAATTCCGTACAATCGTTTCTAAAATCTAGACTCCGTTGTACGTAACCCTGTACAACAAACATAATAATAAATAATTTAATTGGAGACAAATAGCTTGGGTCTTTAATTAGATATATTGTATATTAATAGTAGTAAATAATAGAGAGGAGAAGAGAAGACAGGGGGGGGGGG
>NW_019397169.1:36410-58344 GCF_000591075.1 Eurytemora carolleeae
GGGGGGGGGTTGAGGGGGTTGTTATGTGTTTTTTTAATTGTTTTTATTTATTAATCAAAATGTCCTATTTAAACAAAAACTACTATTTCAGATCTTATTTTTACAAAACGATATTTGAAGCAAGAAAACTGGAAATATCAAAAACTTATATTTTTGTATTTCTCATATCAAACGAAAAAAGCTAATATATTTGTATAATTCATTCTTCAGGTTCTGTGAATTAAGGAAATGCAATGATTTAAAATAAATGGCCATTTGTTTAACTTTAGCAAAATAAATTGTTGCACACAGCTTTATTACAGCTTTGAATGTATAAAGCACATTTATAGTTGGCTTTTAAAGCAAATATTAATAATCGCCTCCCCACCCCTTGGCTCCTAACTACACTGTTGACCCCCCCCAACCATACTCCTCTTCCACTGTGCACATTACATACAATTGAAATGTTGGTTTTGTGAAATTGTAGTTTGTTCTAAGATTAAATCAATGAGTTCAAATTCAAATTATAGAACTCGAAAAGTCATGTGAAAGTATTTTTTATGATAAAAGTAAAAATCAATATTAAGAAAGGGACACAAAGTGCCAATTGTTTATAGTAAAACATTCATTTGCTCTCTTTTTTTTTATTTAAAATGCGAAAATGCAGAATTTCTAGATGTTCAGATATGATCTAGTATTGTTTAACCTTGATCAGACCGGATATACATACACCCAACCTTGTATATACTTAGATATAAACCTTTCAACTGCTTAGATAATCGGCTTGATTAGCATATTTCAGTCAGATAAACATTCTCATTTGAGAGATTTGCATCTAGCGAGTTGAGGATATACTTTATCATGTTTTTCTTTCATGATTTAAGATTACAGATCCCAGGTTTCTACTAAATTAAAACATTTTGAAATTCATAACATTTTGCCCAAAAATATGAACAGAAATTTAAGAATATTTAAGATTTTTATATTCCTATTAATATGTTCATAATTTAGAATATAATGATTTCTGTAGTTTATGAATTTCGAAGTTTATTTATCGTTTCCGGATTCCGGAATTTCGGAGTTAATTAATCGTTTCCGGATTCCGGAATTTCGAAGTTTATTAATCGTTTTCAGATTTTGCACGAATAAAATTCACGCTTGTTTCGATGTTTTTTCTGTATGCTGTAAGTGTATGCATATTTTTTGGGGCCTTTTTTCATTTTTAGCATTACATATATTGAATACTTTAAGGTTTTTTATTGTTATGATAAAACAAAAAATTTGACAGCATTATTTATTTTTACTATTGTTTGGTTTCGGGTTGGATAAACAAATATATAAATATATCTAAATACACATATTATTACTGAATAAAAGGAACTGTAAAGGAAAAATGAAAGGGGGGGTACAGGATGAAACCTGAGAATCTCAGTAGTTAAACGATACCTATAAAACATCGTGATACATACAGAAATCATGTGACCATTATACTGCACTGCTATTGGCTGAAGTTCTGGTGGCGTAATTAGGACTTTACGGACTATATGTAATAATATTATCAAATATATCTATTCAAATTGCAAAAAGAAAATATAATAGGAGCAAACCTGAGATGCTTAGGCTTCTGTAGGATATCGTCGTTTTTAGATTAATTACGTATTTGTTGAATATGATCTGTTTAATACTACAACTATTAACAAAATTGTATATTTATGAATTTTCGTATAATTTGGCACAGTTTTATGTCAATTTCTCGAGACAGGAACATCAGATAGATGTCTTATAGGTATCGTTCAACTCCTGAAATGCTCAGGTTACAGTCTATACCCCTTTTCATTTTTCCTTTACAGTTCCTTTAAGTACGTTATTTACATATATATGATAAACCTCAGATTTTTGTGTATATTTTCAAAATCTTCCAACCGCGCGCCAGCTGGTCATGGGTTTGACTTAAAATAGACTAAATTCCATATACAAAAAGTTTAAGGGGGGGGGACAATTTTTTCCATGGGGGGGGGGGCAAAAAGTTTCGGTGCGCTTCCCCTGCTCCAGAAAATATCATAATCCGCCCCTGAATTGCTTAGCGAGTTATATTTTCTAAAAGATCTAGTTAGAACTTAAATATTGTTACGCGAGCCATGCTGCGTTCATAAAGTCTATGTGATACCCCTGCGAATCTCTGAGTTCTCCCTGAGGATCTGTACAGAACGTAGTTGAGAGAAGGAAGTCTTACAATCCTATCCAGAGAAATACCACTCGGTACTTATAAGTTTCATTAGGTCTTTAGGGAATTCGCTAAGTAGCGAAACAAATATATCATTTCAAATTACGACTACAAAAGCTTTGTTTGATAAAGAATAAGTGAGATATCCATGTTTATCTCATTAAAATTGTCATTTTCAATTGTGGTTTCTCAAAAACAAAGATCTGCGCAGAAACAATGAAGAAAAATATTAGAAAAGCTAGAAAAACGACGATATCTACAACAATATTGATCAGATCAAGGTTTACAGTGCACCGTTGTGAATCCAACATGTCACACCTTTTTTTAATAAAAGGCTCACTTGAAAATACATGCACAGTCCCTTTAAAAGAGGAGAAGGTTACAACGTAAAATGATGTTTGCAATTATATTCTGAAAAATGTTTATTTTTTATTTTACACTCTCTAAGCTTGTAAACTATAGTAAGTATGTCTATTAATCCAAATATGATGGTTCTATAGCATGCGGAACTAACTAAAGCTAAGTATGTCTATTAATCCAAATATGATGGTTCTATAGCATGCAGAACTAACTAAAGCTAAGTATGTCTATTAATCCAAATATGATAGTTCTATAGCATGCGGAACTAACTAAAGCTAAGTATGTCTATTAATCCAAATATGATGGTTCTATAGCACGCGGAACTAACTAAAGCTAAGTATGTCTATTAATCCAAATATGATGGTTCTATAGCACGCGGAACTAACTAAAGCTAAGTATGTCTATAAACCTAAATATGATGGTTCTATAGCACGCGGAACTAACTAAAGCTAAGTATGTCTATAAACCTAAATATGATGGTTCTATGGCATGCGGAATTAACTAAAGCTAAGTATGTCCACGTCTTTTATGATTCTCTAAAGTGTCAAAAAAAAAAGAATTTGAGAAGAAAAGCTGAGACATTCAAAATCTAAAACACAAAAGAGAATGATTGTGCTTTTATCGATTTTTGTAGATTTCTATAAAAAAATTCTTTAATTTTTCAAAACATTTAAAGTTTAGTTGCTTAACTATTAAATTAAAACCATTTGCGCCGCGTAATGCATCTCAATATTTATAACGTAAAGACCAATCATAAAGTTAAGAAAAAAGGGGCTTAGACATCTTCATTCAATGAAGAATAATGGGGTTGAGAATGAAGGCTCGCTGAGTTTTGAACGAGGACATCTAAATCCCCGTAACAGTAATAAACTATAAAGAGAACTGTAGAGGCAGTTTAGAAAACAATTCCCTATCAACAAGATTTAATCATACATACTCAACAGTGAGAACCAGAAACCCGTGGTATCCGTCTTTAGTTTTTCTTCAAAACTTTGTAATTTGCAATACCTAAATTGTTCACAGCCGACCTCAATCTTTAGTTAATCTGCAGAATTAGTTTAGTCTTTATTCGATATCCTGCATGACAATCCTACCCAGTCAGGGGTTAAATTAGGGGAGAAATAACTAAATTGAAGATATAGATCCTCCACTTAAAAGTTTCCAGAGTGGATATCAAGATAAAGCAATTGGGATTTTGAGTATCCAACACAAATGTTTCCAGCTGAGGGCACTTTATAGAAATACAGGGTTTCCCACGAAACACGAGCAGTTGTTGAATAATTTGTTTAATTGTTTGATACCAAAGACAATTATAAAAATATTATATGGGAGTCCTGTTATAGTAAAATTGATTTCAAAATTCAAAGGAAAATATATTCAAGCAAAAGATTTGCTAAAGGAAATAAACTGCAAAAAGCCTTTAATAATACAGTACATGGAAAACGACATTCATAAACGTCATGTTTCGTGGGACACCCTGTAGTTTATTTTCAATTTAAAGCCCCCACGACGCGACATTTTATGTTTAAAAGACAAAAAGATGAAAATTCTACTTTTTTCTGGTTCTAATTATTAACCAAGGAAACTATCAGAAAAAATAAAGTATAAGGCTTAAATGGTCTGTCAAGTTGTCAAGTTGTCAAGTTGTCAAGTTGTCAAGTTGTCAAGTTGACAAGTTGTCAAGTTGTCAAGTTTTCAAGTTGTCAAGTTGTCAAGTTGTCAAGTTGTCCACTAGAGATGGGCGTAGTTTTTGTGAACGAACAAAATTGAAAATCATCCGTTGAGTAAAAACGATCTTGAAAACACGATTGCTTTAAACTAAACGAAGAAATTTTCCAAAAGATGTTGAAAAAACCTTCGGGTTTTTTAACGAACATACGATTATATCTTCAAAAAAAACTTTTGAAATTTTTAGCGGACAAAATTTTATTGGACGTTCGTTCAGTGAGAAAACTAACGAAATAGATGAAAAATAAACGATATATTTAAGAATAACAAAATCATTTTTTTCTGAACGATTGAAAAAAAACCCGAAATGGGTTGTTCACGATCGATGATTGAACGAAATGAAAAAATCCCAAAGAGCCCATCTCTTCTCTATCAATGTATACTTTTAAAGTTTTAAACTTTAATCAACGATTCGTAAGATTTTAAAATTTCAACTAAAATTATTTAAGAAAAAGATGGAAAAGAAAATTGAAGAGCTTTTTGAAAATATGTCAGCTCATGGTAAGTAATTAAGTAATGAAATAACAAAAATAAGCAATTTACTTTTTCATTTTTATCTTGGGCAACGGGCGTAACTTATAGGGTCTAGGAGAAAGAGAAAATGGATTTTTACTTTTTTTGTACTTTTTCTCTAAACAACTCTCATAAAAAAAATTCTCTAAAAAGCTATTTCTAATCAAAAATAAACATTATACTTCAATTTCTATTTAAAAAAGAAATAAAGGGAAACCAATCAAAAATAAATTTATCAAAACTAAAAGATCATGTTTAATAAGACACCCTGTATGATGAATTACCTATAGGAGTGCACAGGTTGGCTGATAGTAAGACGTTTAATACAAAATTTCTTTGGTTCACAACATTTTTTATTGGACTAATAGCAGCAACCATGTTCAATATATCCACTGTACAGGTATTCTCAATATATCCACTGTACAGGTATTCTCAATATATCCACTGTACAGGTATTCTCAATATATCCAATGTACAGGTATTCTCCATATATCCACTGTACAGGTATTCTAAACATAAATTTTCTAATCCCTTTATTTTTACAACCTTGTGATGTAAACCTTTGATATTTTAAACAATTCATCTAACAGAATCCATAATTTTCATAGTTGCAAAGAGGGATTAGAAAATCGGTGATTGTGACAAAGACTCAATTCCTTGTATTTCATGATGAACAAGTGTTTTCTCGGAGTCGATTTATTATAGGTTTTATAATATAACAAGCCTGACTCTCATCAATTTTTAATTTCTACAGATCACCAGGCAACAGGAGGGCTGAAAGATCGGCCTGAATGTTTATGCTAAAAATTATCTAACAAAGGAATGAGTCTTTGCCACAAACTCTGATTTTCTAATCCCTTATCATTGTAACCCAATATCTCAAACTATGAATTCTGTTAGATCAAATAATTTAAGATTGAAAAAACACAGGTTTACACCATTAGGTTACAAAGATATAGGGATTGGAAAATTTTAGTTTATGGCAAATTATCAATTCTTTTTAAGGATAAACTTATAAACTTATTAAAAACTTGTTTTTTTTTGTCCTTAAAGACTTACATTCACGGACCTGGGTATCAGTCAGGATTCAACTTTGCTCCCCTGGCTGTCAACGGAGAATTCCCCTTACCACAGGTACAGTACAGTACAGTACAGTACAGTACAGTACAGTACAGTACAATAGAGTACAGTACAGTACAGTACAGTAAAGTACAGTACAGTACTTTACAGTAAAGTACAGTACAGTACAGTACAGTACAGTACAATACAGAACAGTACAGTACAGTACAGTACAATACAGTAAAGTACAATACAGTACAGTACAATTCAGAACAGTGTAGTACAATTTAATACAATACAGTACAGTACAGTACAGTATAGTACAGTACAGTACAGTAAAATACATAACAGTACCGTACAGTACAGTACAGTACAGTATAGTACAGTACAGTACAGAAAAGTACAGTACAGTACAGTACAGATAATGGAATATTTCATTTTTGTGAAAATGGATTCCATGCCATGCTGTGCCATCCGTCTTGTGTTTACTTTTCCGCCCAAAGACAGTACACTGCAGTACAAAAAATGCGTACACCTCTGAAATAACTTTCCTAGCATTAGTACCTTGGGTCATAACAAGTTGAATTTGCACCATTAGAGGTTAGATCTTTTGTGTTGTCAAATCCTGGATCAATAAGTTATCCGTATTTATATAAAAAAATCTCAAACAAAATGTTTTGACCACTGATGACTGAATTTAAGCCAATAAAAAAAACACTTTAGATAATGGTTTGTGATCCAAACCCTTGGAAAGAAGATGCTGCAAAGGAACATCAAATATTTGCTAAAATATTGGGAAATTCAGTTTCTAAACGTAGATGATTTTTTTTTACGGAGAAACACGTAAAACTGTGGAAAAGAATGACATTCAAGCAATCTATGGTATATTTGACATGGTCTCTCTGTATCTGAATTATTTTAATAATTTAAAAAATTTTAGAAAAAAGAAATATGCAAAGAAATGTTTGAATTTTCTTTTGTCGCAACTTTTTCGTGAAAATAATTTTTTTTAAATATTTCGATGATATAAGATTATGAATATAAGCACTGAGCTGTATTTCTACATCAGCCATCTCCTGAACCCTAAACCTAGATCCTCCCTTACCCCTAGTAGAGAACAAAAAGGATTGCAGAGACAGTATGCCGAACTACTCGATGAATATGATAATGATACAATCAAACTTCTCGATAAGCTAACTCATTCTTGTCAGGGAAGAATTATTATTACACATGAAAGAAAAATGAATCAATGCAACTACTCATTTGATTAAATATTCGACGAGTCGGTTTTTCTTACAATTTATTATTATTTGCAAAGATACAAAAACTATAGGAAAATACTATACAAATCAAATTGCATGAATCGAGAACAGTTCAGAGTGATGGGGAATCTCCAGGGGAACCTATTAACTAGGGAGCTGGTCTTCAACTAACTGTTTTCCCCAGATTTCACTCCACCCTAGGCTAGAGTTTAACCCTAGTTCCCCGGGAGCTGGCCGGCCCTCCCACCAGCACCCGGGCCTCTGGAATAAGGGAACTTTCGGCGTGGCTTCGGTTTTCCGCGTGGCTTGGGTTATTTATAGAATTCACACACAAACAGGAATAAATCCGTTAGATTTGTAGAGGGGATGGTAGAGGGAAAAGAAAGGAGAGAAAAAAGACCATTTATGATCGCAGGAAAGATCAACACATCACTTTCCTGCAACATTATTTCTGTCCCAATGCTACATGCATGCCGATTTCCACATTTTTAAAAACTTGCTTTTGATGTTGTTGTGTGCATTATTTACAATTATTTTTTTCTAATCCATGCCTGACTTTTCTGCAGGATGGTTCAATATATAAATCATATTAGTCCTTCACATTGTTAATCTCTTATTATTTAAAAAAATATAATTCCAAATTCAAGGATTTGTTTGTGGCCTGTAAGATAGGTGTAGCCGACTTGGGCAAAGATTGCTGTTTAAAGGGACTGTAAGCATAATTTCAAGTGTCCCTTCATGCAAAGATGGCAATAACGAATTCACAACGGTACCCTTCAAACTTTTATCTGAACAATAATGTTGAAAATATTGTCGTTTTTGTAGGTTTGAAAGCGATCATTAATATATGTTTTTTTTTTGTCTTAGAAAGGCGCAAGTCACTTTTGAAAAGAGATCACAATTAAAAATTAAAGACATTGTTTTCAAACTTATACTTAACCCGATAAAGCTTTGTAAGGGTACTTTTGTGAATCGGGAATTGCCATCTTTGCATGGAATGTCACATGAAATTACGTCTACAGTCCCTTTAAAGTTTTTTGATTCTGGATTCTACAATAAACGATCTAAATGCTTTAGCACTGTCGGACGAATGAAAATAAGGAAGAACTATCTCAACAAGAATGTTTTTTTTTCATTTAAAAATGATCAATTTTAAAATTGAAAAATGTTAAAATTAAATTTTTTTCTACTTTCAACTTTTCAACAAGCTTTTGAAAAGTTAAATATGTGTCAAAATACTTACGTATGAAGGATTCCAAGTTCTGATTAAGTGTCAACATATTTCAGGTTCTATAAGCTTTGAAATAAAATTAACCAAAAAATGTCGAGTCTTAAACCAAAATGGGAGGGCCTAATTTTAAATTTTTTGAAAACAACTTAAAATAGTTAATATTAGTGCACCTACTAATGATGAAGCTTTTGGGTTCATGTTCTATGTCAAACTTCAAAACAGCTCAAACCAAAAACAAAATGGAGTCACTTTTACATCAGACGGAATATCTATCTCCGTCATTGACGAAAATATGAATTTCTACGCTTCCGGAAAATCCAGTTTGAGTCACCTGCCACGTGGTACGTATAATCAGATAAGCGTGGATAAGCAGACTGTGGATCGTACCAATGAGTGGAAGTTTTACCAGACGCGGCAATGCACTTTGATCGAAGACGAGTGCAACTGGATGCGGTGCCAAATGAATGTTGTAAGGACAGGTAACACAAGTTTTGAACTTAAAGGGACTGTAGACTTAATTTCAAGTGACTGTTCATTTGTAAAGGGACTTGTCTGATTCATATCTCGATGCTTCAACTTCAAAGGAACCTATGCAGTAGATTTGCTGCTGGAGCTTACACTGTACGCAGTGTACACTGTACGCAGTGTAAACTGTACGCAGTGTACACTGTACGCAGTGTTCACTGGGTTTAAAAGGAATTCAAGCGGAGTTCAAGAGACTTACACACAAAGATCTCTTTTCGCGATTAACAGTCAAAGGTTTGAAGGGTATTCCTGTAAATCGAGCAGTGCCATATTTGCATGGAGGGTCACTTGAAATTAAACATACAGTTCCCTTTAACTGTAAACTGGAAAAAAAGTAAATGGCTCATCATGCTAATTGCTTTGTTTAATCGAGCAAAGTTCTTTAAACAAATGGGAATTTTATTAATATAATAAATACTTGCAAATATAATAAAAAGGAAGAACTGTTCAGCATAATCAAAACTTAAAGGTATATTTGATGAGCTATATCCGTTATATTAAGGAAGAGTAAGAATTATAATGAACCAATTTAAAAAGTACTAAAATACCTGCATTACTATATACTTATAAAGAAAGAAAACATTTGCTGAACGTTATCATTTTGAATACCCATAGAATAAGAAATCTATTAAAGAAATTTTGTCAATGCCACAAACTCAAAATTATTAATTATATCTTTGCAACATGATGTTGTAAACCTTAGATATTTTAAACATTAGATTTTTTTATCTAACAGAATTCATGTAACATCTAAAGTCTGCGACATTGAGTTAAAAAGATATCTATGGATTAGAAAATTGAGTGTAAAACTGTACTGTACTGTACTGTACTGTACTGTACTGTACTGTACTGTACTGTACTGTACTGTACTGTACTGTACTGTACTGTAAAACTGTTTAAGAGATGAGGAGAAGTTTAGGCTGCTACCCTGTCTACTATGGAAGGAACTCAACAGCATTAAACTACTGTAGTCCTGAGATTCATAACTCTCTCTACACTAGTGATAAAATTCGCTCGATTGGAAGTTAAGTTTTATTCAAATTTTTCCATTGCTATTGTCTCGCAAAGAGGATATTAATTAATATTTTTAAAAAATTTAACCATTAAAATTTCAATGTGCATTCATTGTAATTTGGTTTTTGTAAACAAATATTTTTTTAAGGAATATCTTCAAGGTTTTTGTTTTAATAAAGACTTTTATTTTTTACATTTTATGTTTCAAAGTAAAAAAACACACAGAAAATTAAAACATTTTCTTTTAACTTTTCTCTAAAAATTAATAAAAAAAATGTTTTTTTCTTAGTGATTTCAGTGATTTTTCAAATTTTCTAAAATTCCGTACATTGCACTTTTAAAAAAAATTGAATAACAAGAATATACTCATAATTTTTGCTTAGACCACAGTGTATATGATATAGTCTGTCTCTTTTTAAAAAATCCGTACCCTGCACTTCACAACAAAATATGAATAACAAGGATATATTCATAATTTTGGCTGAGACCACGTGAATATGACAAAACATGTCTCTCTTAAAAAAATATAGAGTTTCATTTGAAATTACTTCGACAGTTTTTTTTTAGATCTTTCTATTTTATTTTAGTCGAATTGTGGATGAAATTCATGAGAAGTGTCGACAAAGTTGTGAGATTAATACGTTTACGACACAAATCTCAAGTGCTAAGATTGGAAGGTAAATATACAGAATATACAGAATATACATCTATACAGAATATACAGAATATACAGAATATACAGAATATACAGAATATACAGAATATACAGAATATACAGAATATACAGAATATACAGAATATACAGAATATACAGAATATACAGAATATACAGAATATACAGAATATACAGAATATACAGAATATACAGAATATACGTTCAAAATTTGTTAAGAATGAATAAACCATGAACCACCATTAACCGCTTAAAGGGTGATCCGATTTACAAAGGTACCCTTTACACCTCTGTTAGATCATAATTGAGTACTTTTACCTGGATGAAGAGGGTCACCTAAAGTTACGTCTGCGTTCCCTTTAAAGATTATTTTTAAAGAGATATTGGAGAGTTTTCTGATCTGGTGGATGATGTAGAGAATCTTGTCATTGTTAAAATATTCTACAAGTCCCTCTTCTATACAAGAATAACCAACACTGCAGATGTAAGTCAGGATTTTAAAAAGTTTTAAAAGATTATCAGATTACTTTGACTGAAGTTCTTATATATGTCTTTGAAACCTGATTGCGTAAACCTTTGATTTTTTAACTAGGGCTATTCAAAATTCATAACTTTAAATCCCTTCAATCATTAGTTTTGGTTTTCACAAGGGAACTTGACTCAAACTCCGGGGTTATAATCCTTAACTTTATAATTAAAGGGAGTGACCGGCTATGTAAGGTAGTTGAACTGAGTATGCAGTTTTGTGGAAAACTTCTTTCGGATTCATTGGAGACACATTACACTTTTAAAAGATCTGTAAATCATGAGTTTGAGCACAAATTCGACGTTCAAAACTCCTACTTTGGGGGTGGATACGTTTTCAGAATTCGTTTTATAAATTAAGCTTCATATTTAAAAACTGTAAACTCTGTAAGATAAAAAGTCTGACATTTTTTAAATATCAAAGGCCCACGACATCAGGTTACAAAGTTATATAGTTTAGAAGGCGAGACATCAATTCCTTTTCTCAGTTGTTAAAATCAAATATTGTTTCAGGGGATTGTCGATCTTCTTGCAAATATAGGAGGGAAGTTTAGATTTTAAATTAAAGTAATTAATGTAATTTGTTCTTTTTGGTTTTTGTATTTTTCCACTATGTTTAAAAGTAGCAATCAAGTGCACATAAAAAACTTTCTAATTACACAAGCCAATTTGTTAATTATTAACATTTAAACTTTTTAAACGATCATTTTTTAGAAAACTTTCTAAAAAAAATGATAATTTGTTTAAGAAATGTTTAAAACAAATCCTCCCTGAAGGAAACCTGGGTCTGTATATTGGCGGATCTCTGATCACAATAATTGAGTTTGCGATTATCGTGGTGAAAGGAGCCGCCATGTTGTTTTCAGCTGTTGCCAAGCATTTATTCAAAAAGTTACATCTCAGTACTATTGTATTTTAATTAAAACAGAATTAACCAAACAGAATGAAAGAAATAAAATGTGAAAAAGAAATATGATATTTTCGTAAAATATCTGTTTGAATAGTATAATAATAAGCATGGCGAAGTTGCCTAAAGATTTGTTTAAATGGGAAGATATGGGAAATTAAAGAAGCCAGGAGAGGGGATGGGATTAAAGATAGTAGGGGATAGGATTAAACATGGGAATTATGGGGGGTTAATGAGATGCTCAAGAGAAGAGGTGGGATTAAGAAGTGAAGGGATGGGATTAAAAATGCATAGGATTAAAGATAGGAAAATTAATTATGATGGACCACTAACCCATCTAGGCAATGGACATGCCGTTGACCTATGATTATGAGATTAAAAAAGAGAAGGGGCATGAATTTAAGATAGGAAGGGATAGGACTGTACTAAAAATCCCCTACTCCATAATAAATTCTCGGAACACATCTATCTAGCAAAGTCAACCAGGACAAAATCCACATGGGTACAATCCCATGATCTCAAACTATCAAACAAGCTATATGTCGATCCCAAATGATGGGGACAAGTCAATGTTCTAAATGCCCCTCAAAAACACAAGCCTAGCTATCAACAAGCTATATATCGATCCCAAATGATGGGGACAGTTCAACGATCTAAAAGCCCCTCAAAGACACAAGCCTAGCTATCAAATTGCTATATATCAATCCCAAATGATGGGGACAGTTCAACGCGCTAAATGCCCCTCAAAAACACAAGCCTAGCTATCAACAAGCTATATATCGATCCCAAATGATGGGGATGATCTGCTCTAAATGCCACACAGGGACACAAGCCTAGCTATCAACAAGCTATATATCGATCCCAAATGATGGGGACAGTTCAACGCTCTAAAAGCCCCTCAAAGACACAAGCCTAGCTATCAATAATTGCTATATATCAATCTCAAATGATGGGGACAGTTCAACGCGCTGAATTCCCCTCAAAAACACAAGCCTAGCTATCAACAAGCTATATATCGATCCCAAATGATGGGGACAGTTCAACGCTCTAAAAGCCCCTCAAAGACACACGCCTAGCTATCAATAATTGCTATATATCGATCCCAAATGATGGGGACAGTTCAACGCTCTAAAAGCCCATCAAAAACACAAGCCTAGCTATCAACAAGCTATATATCGATCCCAAATGATGGGGACAATTCAATGCTCTAAATGCCCATCAAAAACACAAGCCTGGCTATCAACAAGCTATATATCGATCCAATTCAATGCTCTAAATGCCACTCAGAGACACACAAGCCTAGCTTTGTCACAAGCTATATATCGATCCCTAATGATAGGGACGATCCTCTACCTGTTTATATTAAAACAGGGAATGAAAACTCTCGCACAGTGAATTGTACGGAGTTACTAATATAGAACTGACTTTATGTATATATTTATCTTATATTATGGGAATGGGTTGAACCTCAATGCTAACTAAGAATTAAAATTGAATAACTCTAATTCTAAGAAACAAACATCAATTGGAATTTGATTAAAAATTTCAAATCTAGGTAAACTATGAATGTCGTCTTACTCTCCATATGTTTTGATACACAGGGATAAACTTTCTACATAATAATAATAATAAAAAACACAAGTATAAAATACGAAAAATTAGAATATAAAACTGTTAGAAACTAAATGCACTTAAAAAATTAAATTTACCATATTTTTATTTTTATCCCTGTTCTCACATATACACTCTGGCGAATCAGCTGATTTGAATGAAATGAAACTCCTCTATGTGACAGTCACAAGATATTTCAAGTGAAAATTAGGATTGAATGATATCAAAAGAACAAGTTTTGACTACATAGTTGACTTATAAGGTTTTGGTAATTTCCTAGTATACGATTTTTGGACCCCCCCCCCCCTCCTATCAATTTTGTACATGGGTGTGACAGGAAGTTTCTTAACCTAACCCGTGGCCGCAGCGCTCGGCCCCCTAGCCCATCCTAGCCGCAGCGCTCGGCCCAGAAAGTGTCTTAACTAACCTAATCCGTGGCCGCAGCGCTCGGCCCCCTAGCCCATCCTAGCCGCAGTGCTCGGTCCAGAAAGTATCTTAACCTAACCTAACCCTAAATAACAAAAAATTAATAATAACAAATTTGCTGAAAAATAAATGGTCATGTACAAAATTGATAGGAGGGGGGGGGCCTTGGGGGTGGGGGGTCCAAAAATCGTATACTAGGACAGACCCAAGGTTTTTTTTTATTATTTTCAAATCAGTTATATTGCACATATGTTGTTAATGTGTTAAATGTGCGTGTATTTTATAGATAAAAACTATTTATTAAAAAATATCTTTTCGAGAATTTTTTTGATTTGTTTTATTTCAGACAGAATGAGGTGGGAAACGTTAACGATATTTCTTGCCTCGTTTTCATTTTCTTTGTGTATAGATGTGGCTAAACCAGGTAACAGAAAACGTGAAAAAAACGTTATTAAAAAATAAAAGTTTTTGTCTGTCCTAGAGAACGATTTTTGGACCCGTCTTATCAGTTTTGTACGTTATTTCAGCAAAATTATTATTTTATATTTTTTATTATTTTAGGGTTAGGTTAGGTTAAGATCAGCGCTTGGCTCAGAAGGTGTCCTAACCTAACCCTAAATATATACTAATTTTGTTGAATATTGTTGAAATTAAAGACCTGTCCTGGCCGCAGTGCTCGGCCCCGTAGCCTGTTATAGCTGCAGCACTCGGCCCAGAAATTGTTTAAACCTTACCTAACCCTAAAATAATAGAAAATAACTTAAAATTAAGGGTCTTGTACAAAATTAATTGGAGGTATAGGTGGGGGAGTCAAAAATTCGTTTTTTAGGACTGACCCATAACATGTTTAGCTATTGCTTTTCAAAGTCACAAAATATACTAGTAATAGCTGTTAAATAAATATCCTTATGGGACTATAAGCGTGATTTCACTCTCAGATGGAATTGCCCGATTCAAAACGGCACCTTTAAAAGCTTTGGCTGATTAAGACATGAAATAGATATCAATGTTCATAATTTAATTTTGAATTCTGATTTTTTAAATTTTGGTTTCTCTTCAATAGGGGCTTGCGCATTTAACTACAGAAGAACATGAAGGAATTGTTAATACTGAACACTATCACACTTGGAAAATCGACAATATCTTCCACTTTGTTGATCAGATACGGGGTTCAATGGTACCGTTGTGAATCGGACATGGCCAACTCTGAAAATAGGTTCATTTTGAAATATGATTACAGTTCCGTTATGTGTTTGAAATAAGGCTAAAAATACACATTTTTCAAGTAAACATAATAATAGGAAGGGGGGGGGGATTTGTTTTTCTTTTTTTCATGTTATTTTTCAGAATCTGTGTGAATTATTAATATCCTTACTTTTTTAGATTTTTTAAAATTGATTTTTTATGATACGGATTTTAAACATGTTCTTTCTAAAACATTTTTCAAGTTTTTGAGTTTTATCATATTTGTTCAACTGTTGAGAGGTTTTGAGAGACAAACACACAAACGGACTGACATTAGCATTTACCAACAATCTTTATAATTGTAGTTGCTCCTGGTTCCTTTAATATAGCTGGTGGAGTTGGTTTACCCATTGCTGGAGCAATCCTCAACCAGAATAGGTCCAAACTCTAGAATAGTTACAGACTCTAGAATAGGTCCAGACTCTAGAAGAGTTACAGACTCTAGAATAGGTCCAGACTCTAGAATAGGTCCAGACTCTAGAATAGTTACAGACTCTAGAATAGGTCCAGACTCTAGAATAGGTCCAGACTCTAGAATAGGTCCAGACTCTAGAAAAGGTCCAGACTCTAGAATAGTTACAGACTCTAGATTAGGTCCAGACTCTAGAATAGGTGCAGACTCTAGAATAGGTCCAGACTCTAGAATACTCTAGAATAGGTCCAGACTCTAGAATCCAGACTCTAGAATAGGTCCAGACTCTAGAATAGTTAAAAAATCTTGAAATCTTTCTTCAAACCTTTACACAATTAACCAAATAAAAAATTGAATCACTGCTAAAAATTTGGATACGTTGGATTCGCAACATTTTGCCTTCTTGGATCCGAATCCCTAAAGATGTGCGGATCCAGATCCAAGGGGAAAAATATCAAGGAAAACCCGTTCTAAAGTAATTTTTGATCTCAAAACACAAGTCTCATCTCTTGACAAACGAAAGATATTCTCTGACATGGTTATTCAAGGTTAATTAAGTTTCCGCATTTTAATATGCGAGAAAAAATAATTCTTTATTTGTTTAATAAATCAATAAACCAAGAAATATTAATGACCTGGATCCGTTTCCTCTGAGGAGTATGTATTTTAAAGACATTGGACGATTTTGGATAAAAAGTGGAGAAAAAAATGTTTTAATTTTCAAATACAAACCTTACTGGACCATAATTCTCCGTGATAACTACTATGGTAGCGTGTTATTGTTTTCTGGTATGAAAAAGTAAAATAACAATCGGCCAGGGGTTTATAATTTCTTTTAAATTATACCTTCCCTCTGATATTAGCCATGGGGTTTTTGGTAAATGTATTTGAGGATAATTAAGCATTAAAATTACATGTCGCTTTAAAATTTTCGAAAGAAAAAAACTTGAACATTAATTGTAAATTATTTTAGAATTTGTATAATTTATTTTTACTACGTTCCCCCCCCCCCCCAATTTTTGTTATATTGTTTATATCTTTGATTTGATTTACTGTTATAGAGCGCCTGCGAAGAATTTCTACAATATAACGAGTGGGGATGATGTTTTAGCTTTTCTTGCTTCATCAGGTAATTTATATTTCAATATTATAACTTTAATCTTCTGACTGCCCTTGTAATTTTCAGTGACCATTTTTAAAAGTAGGGCTTTCCGAATCCCAACGGTGCCCCTAAATATCTGATAAATAATGTGGAAGATATTGTCGTTTTTGGTTAGTTTGGACACTTTTCTACGTCAACAGCAACCTTCAAATAAAAGATTACGTTGGTTTTCCCTTCCAATTGTTAAAATAAAACAATGTTTAAATTTGTAAAAATAATTAACTTGTAATTTTAGGTCCAATGTTGCTTGAACTGGTGAAGGTTACTAGTACTGGACTCAAAAGTTATTCACCGGTAAACTGTACTCCACTAATATTTACTATTTCATGAAAAGAAACTGTACTTCACTAATATTTATTATTTCATGTACAAAAACTATACTCCACTAATATTTACTATTTCATGTACAGAAACTGTACTACACTAATATTCACTATTTTATGTACAGAAACTGTACTACACTAATATTTACTATTTCATGTACAACAACTGTACTACACTAATATTTACTATTTCATGTACAGAAACTGTACTCCACTAATATTTACTATTTCATGTACAGAAACTGTACTGCACTAATATTCATTATTTCATGTACAGAAACTGTACTTCACTAATATTTACTATTTCATGTACAGAAACTGTACTACACTAATATTCACTATTTTATGTACAGAAACTGTACTACACTAATATTTACTATTTCATGTACAGCAAACTGTACTACACTAATATTCACTGTCATGTACAGAAACTGTACTCCACTAATATTTACTATTTCATGTACAGAAACTGTACTACACTAATATTCACTATTTCATATACAGAAACTGTACTACACTAATATTTACTATTTCATGTACAGAAACTGTACTACACTAATATTCACTATTTCATGTACAGAAACTGTACTACAATATGTCCGGTGAAACTACAGTGACTGGTTCAAGAAATGATGATACTGTTACCATCAAGATTGAATACAAAGGTGATAATTAGAAAAACAGCGAAAATTCGTTAAAGTGTAACATCTTATTTAATACTAAGAAGTGCCCAGAGTTGCCCGTCGAATAAATTTTTTTATTTTTTTATTTCGAATTTTGAAAAGAAATTAGAATTTTGATAAATGCCTAAAATGCCTATGCCGGGATACTCGAGGGTTCTCTCAAAAAATTTTCAGCTAATTCGGTCTTGCCGTTTGGCCAGCTATAGCTAACATATATTTTATATTAGCGAAGTTATATAGATTTGTTTCTTAAATAAAAGGAAGATGTCTGGACAAAAATCTTACTTAAAAAACAGATCACATTTTATAAATCTCATTGTTTGTGGGACCTACAATTTAAAGGAGTCAAGGATGTGGTATTTATCAAAAACAATAAAGTTAACGGGTTTGAAGAAGAAAAAGGTTTAGGATGATCAATTCTAGTCGAATAATCTATTTTTGAATATTGATTATTTTTGAAATATCAAGGAGGATCTGCCAAAGCTACTGTTTGGGAGGCAGGGTTCATCTCATTTTAATGTTTAGGAGGGTTTAAGCCTATCAAGTTTACTGCTTCGGAGGCACTCTACATCTTTATTCAACTTTTAGTAGAGAATTAAATCTGGCAAATATACTGTTTTGGAGGCACATCTTGTTTCTTTTTTTAGGAGGATCTAAATCTACCGAATTCACTGTTTCGGAGGCAGAGATTAACATGGACATACAGGTCGGAGGATCAAAAGCTCCGAGGAGGCAAGTTTTTTTAATTTAGATTTTTTTATTTCACGTTAAACAATTGAACAAAAACTAAAAAACAAAAAGAAATTATTAATCTTCTTTAAAAAATATGATTTATCTTTTTATAAAATATAATAGACCTAAATATTTTTAGTCTCGCAATTTTTATAACTTTAAATGTGGAATGCATTTTTTTATATCATTGTAAATTTCTATTATTTTTGCCTTCTTTAAAGTTTTCTTTTTTTGCGAAGGTTTATTTTTTCTGAAAGTGTGCTAGGAAGTATTGTGCGTACCTTATTTCTGATTTTTTTTACCCTAATATAAATTGATTTATAATGAATACTTCTTTTTCAGTGATTACTGGCTAGTGACGAAGGCAGGAATATCAGTTTCATTTTCGTTTAATTCAACTGATGACAAGCAAACCGTTGATATTACTCCTAAATTTGGATACACTAATAGGAAGTAAGTAAAGGATGTATACACTAATAGGAAGTAAGTAAAGAATATATACACTAATAGGAAGTAAGTAAAGTATGTATACACTAAAAGGAAGTAAGTAAAGGATAGGCACACTAATAGGAAGTAAGTAAAGGATATATACACTAATAGGAAGTAAGTAAAGGATATATACACTAATAGGAAGTAAGTAAAGGATATATACACTAAAAGGAAGTAAGTAAAGGATATGCACGCTAATAGGAAGTAAGTAAAGGATATGGATATACAAATATAAGAAGTAAGTAAAGGATGAATACACTAAAAGGTTGTAATCAAAAGATGGATACACTAATAGGAAGTAAGTAAAGGATATATACACTAATAGGAAGTAATCAAAGGTTGGATACACTAATAGGAAGTAATCTGAATTACTCGCTTCAAACCCTACTTTTCTGATATCTTTTGCACCTGATAGTAATATAGTGTAAACCTTTGATATTTTAAACCAGAAAATTCAAACTAGCAGAATTAATAAATTGTAGTATCAATGGTTTACGATATCAGGTTGCAAAGATATAAGGATTGGAAAATTAGATTGAAAGTCAAGAAATCAGTTTTACAGTGAAATAAAAATAAAAGCAAAAGGAAATTTATAATATTTATTTCTTTTTCTATTTTTTCTATGCTTATTTGTAAATACAAATTTTACGACTTTTTTTTGATAAATTGTCAAATATTCTTATTTTAGAGCAGACCTGGCCTGTGACGCGAAGCACAGTGTTTGTGCTCCGTTAGCACTAACCTGGACCTGCACTGATCAAACTTTTAAAAAAGGAAATAAATCGATCAATCAATTATTTGAATGTTAAATAATCAAAACATTTAACAATGGTTTTAAATGGTTTTTGGATGGTCAAGTCAAAAAAAATGTGAACCATAGGATAAAGTGTACATTTATTATTTTCAAAAATCTACCAGCTTAAACAATCCGTGAAAAACAAGCACAGTACGTTGAAAAAGGGCGACCTGGAAACAACAGATAAAAGCTAAAATTGTCTTTGGATAAGAAAAGCGCCCTAAAGTTCATTAAAATATCCTGAGCAACTTCTACTGTATTAAATTAAATCTTTCTTCTTCAATTAATCCACTAATTTATCAATCAATACTGCCTGAAATAAATATAACTATTTTTTTCTTCCATTAATCGATTCATGAAATTATCAAATGTTAATTTAATCCATTCATGAAATTATCCAATGTTAATCTAATCCATTAAACCATTCATGAAATTATCCAATGTTAAATCTAATCGATGAATTGGGTCAGAAATCTTAACTGACTTAAAAGTTGGCGCAAATACAGTTATACTGCACATACCAGGTATATATCAGGGTGTATACAATGATAACCAGAAAGACTTAAAATTAATTTATGATTAATCAGACGACTTTACAACAGAATTTTATGATTAATGAAACGATAATAACAAAATAGCCCTATTCCTGCCAAATCCAAAATGTGGTCTGCCTTTATGGTACTTTTAATATTACCAGAGATATATATGTAAAGTCGTCTGATTAACTGTCAATTAATTCTAAGCCTTTTTGGTTATGACCGTAGAAAAATCATTTTACCCCTTCTCCATCTTCTTTTCCTCCTTAAAGGGAGTGTTCGCGAAAAATGAAAGTTGATAAAGGCTAAATCCGAATAAAATTTGGATTCGATCACTATTAATTTTACTTTTATCTAGCGTCTATTAAGAGAAAATGTTTGAAAACGCTTATTTGCGGTTTCGTTATATATTACAATATACACGAGTTCTAGAGTTGATTTGGGATATTTTGAACGCAGTTAACAAATCACAATATTTGTTATCAAATCACAATATTTGTTATCAAATCACAATATTTGTTATCAAATTTTCTGTGAAAACTTGCTTTAACGAAAAATCCGCGATAAGTTACACTCGCATCATATAAAAATCAAAAACCTTGTTTTGCGACCGATCCCCATAGAAATCATTTTTCTTCCAATTTGTAAGGAAGCTTTAAAAATACAGATCTTAATTTGACCCCTTTTTCTACTCCAGACCTGACCTGATTCCGATTTCTTTATCTTCATTTTTTCTTCTCCAGGAATGAAGTTGCAGCCCTTCAAGACTGGTGCTGCTAAGCCTGCGTAAGTGTTATCCTAGTTTTTACGCATTTAAATTGTAAAATTATGTATGTTGTGTTCTTTTCAAACCTTTTGTAAATCTTGGATAGTTTTTATGTGACCGAAACTGAACCTAACAAGAAAATAATTGTCCGCCGAAATTATTTTTTTTTAGCTCAAGTCTAATCTTTGAAACAATTATATCCCAATACAATGTAAGAGAAGGGTTAAAGGGGAGTGGCAGGCTTAGGTATGGTAATTGAGATAAGAGTGCAGCATTAAAGAGAACATTTTTAGGATTAAGTTGAAACCTTTAAAACGCTTTTACAATGTATAATTGCTGAGTAAGAGTACAAATTTGTTTGTTAAAATCACTAGGATGGTCTATAATGGAGGCTTGCTCTCAAGAATCGAATTCAAAAAAAAATTTAGAAACTCAACAGAAAACCGTAACATAAATGATTTTACAAACTAATTGGTTGTTTAGAAACAGGTTCGAAAATTGAAATAAACTTACAGAGTCTAATTTCATTTTTCTGTAATACTGCACTGTGACCCTCTCCTAGTTCTGGTTCTAGCATTAGATTATATTATATCCAGGTTTGGATACAGATGGGACTGTGATCCTCTCCTAGTTCTAGTATTAGATTATATTATATCCAGGTTTGGATACAGATGGGACTGTGACCCTCTCCTAGTTCTGGTTCTAGTATTAGATTATATTATATCCAGGTTTGGATACAGATGGGACTGTGTC